>NC_059197.1:26240193-26352693 GCF_020615455.1 Coregonus clupeaformis | reverse complement strand
ACAGAGCCAGAGAGAGGGGTGAAGAGGGGTGAAGGAATGAGAGAGGCAGACAGAGCCATAGAGAGTGGTGCAGAGGGGTGAAGGAATGAGAGGGGCAGACAGAGCCAGAGAGAGGGGTGAAGAGGGGTGAAGGAATGAGAGAGGCAGACAGAGCCAGAGAGAGGGGTGCAGAGGGGTGAAGGAATGAGAGAGGCAGACAGAGCCAGAGAGAGGGGTGAAGAGGGGTGAAGGAATGAGAGAGGCAGACAGAGCCAGAGAGAGGGGTGCAGAGGGGTGAAGGAATGAGAGAGGCAGACAAAGCCAGAGAGAGGGGTGCAGAGGGGTGAATGAATGAGAGAGGCAGACAGAGCCAGAGAGAGGGGTGAAGAGGGGGTGAAGGAATGAGAGAGGCAGACAAAGCCAGAGAGAGGGGTGCAGAGGGGTGAATGAATGAGAGAGGCAGACAGAGCCAGAGAGAGGGGTGAAGAGGGGTGAAGGAATGAGAGAGGCAGACAAAGACAGAGAGAGGGGTGCAGAGGGGTGAAGGAATGAGAGAGGCAGACAGAGCCAGAGAGAGGGGTGCAGAGGGGTGAATGAATGAGAGAGGCAGACAGAGGGAGGGGTGCAGAGGGGTGAAGGAATGAGAGAGGCAGACAGAGGGAGGGGTGCAGAGGGGTGAAGGAATGAGAGAGGCAGACAGAGCCAGAGAGAGGGGTGCAGAGGGGTGAAAGAATGAGAGAGGCAGACAGAGACAGAGAGAGGGGTGAAGAGGTGCATCCCAGGCCCCTGACCCCTGACCTCTTCTCATCCCCACATCCATCTCTCTTTCTCTGCGTCTGTCCCACTCGGCGGAGTGGAAAAACAGGATTAAACTAGTGTGTGTGGCGCTCTGTCATGGCTGCCACAGAGGCATCAGCCGAGCAGAGGAGAGGAGTGAGCCGTCAGACGGCGGAGAGGAGTGAGGCGTCAGACAAAGGAGAGGAGAGGAGTGAGGCGTCAGGCGGAGGAGAGGAGAGGAGTGCTGAGCCAGCCATTTCTCACGACCATTAGCACTCCGGAAGATGAAGCACCCGTCGCTCTGCGTCTCGTCGTTACCTCTTTTATTCTTCCTCCATGTCTTCTTGTTATTGATGGCCTCTCCACTCTGACAATGCAGGCTGCCGCCTCTGTCTCGCTGGCCCCTCTCTCTCTCTCTCTCTCTCCTCCGTTCTCTGTCAATTCAATTCAAAATGATTTATTGGCAAGGGGAACATGTGTTTACATTGCCAAAGAAAGTGGAATAGACAATAAACAAAAGGGAAATAAACAAAGGAAATAAACAATCAGAATTACAGGTAAACATTACATTCATAAACGTTTTTAAGAATATGGACATTTCAAATGTTGTATTATTGGCTATGTACAGTGTTGTAACAATGTGCAAATAGTTGAAGTATGAAAGGGAAAACAAATAGACATAAATATAGGTTGTATTTACAATGGTGTTTGTTCTTCACTGGGTGCCCTTTTCATATGGCAACAGGTCACAAATCTTGCTGCTATGATGGCACACTGAGGTATTTCACCCAATAGATATGGGAGTTTATCAAGATTTGTGGGTCTGTGTAATCTGAGGGAAATCTGTGTCTCTAATATGATCATACATTTGGCAGGAGGTTAGGAAGTGCAGCTTGGTTTCCACCTCATTTTGTGGGCAGTGGGCACACAGCCTGTCTTCTCTTGAGAGCAAGGTCTGCCTATGGCAGCCTCTCTCAATAGCAAGGCTATGCTCACTGTGCACAGTCAAAGCTTTCCTTTATTTTGGGTCAGTCACAGTGGTCAGGTATTCTGCCACTGTGTACTCTCTGTTTAGGGCCAAATAGCACTCTAGTTTGCTCTGTTTTTTTGTAAATTCTTTCCAATGTGTCAAGTAATTATCATTTTGTTTTCTCATTATTTGGTTGGGTCTAATTGTGTTGCTGTCCTGGGACTCTGTGGGGTCTGTTTGTGTTTGTGAACAGAGCCCCAGGACCAGCTTGCTTAGGGGACTCTTCTCCAGGTTAATTTCTCTGTAATTGATGGCTTTGTTATGGAAGGTTTGGGAATCACTTCCTTTTAGGTGGTTGTAGAATTTAATGGCTCTTTTCTGGATTTTGATAATTAGCGGGTATCGTTGTACACTGAGGATGTTTTTGCAGAATTCTGCATGCAGAGTCTCAATTTGGTGTTTTTCCCATTTTGTAAGTTCTTGGTTGGTGAGCGGACCCCAGACCTCACAACAATAAAGGGCAATGGGTTCTATATCTGATCCAAGTATTTTTAGCCAGATCCTAATTTGTATGTCGAATTTTATGTTCCTTTTGATAGCATAGAAGGTCCTTCTTGCCTTGTCTCTCAGATCGTTCACATCTTTGTGGAAGTTACCTGTGGCGCTGATGTTTAGGCCGAGGTATGTATAGTTTTTTGTGTGCTCTAGGGCAACGGTGTCTAGATGGAATTTGTATTTGTGGTCCTGGCAACTGTACCTTTTTTGGAACACCATTATTTTAGTCTTACTGAGATTTACTGTCAGGGCCCATGTCTGACAGAATCTGTGCAGAAGATCTAGGTGCTGCTGTAGGCCCTCCTTGGTTGGGGACAGAATCACCAGATCATCAGCAAACAGTAGACATTTGACTTCAGAGACTAGTAGGGTGAGGCCTAGTGCTGCAGACTGTTCTAGTGCCCTCGCCAATTCGTTGATATATATGTTGAAGAGGGTGGGGCTTAAGCTGCATCCCTGTCTCACCCCCTGGCCCACACTTGTTGTTTGTGTAGATGGATTTTATAATGTCGTATGTTTTTCCCCCAACATCACTTTCCATCATTTTGTATAGCAGGCCCTCATGCCAAATTGAGTCTAAAGATATTTTGAAATCAACAAAGCATGAGAAGAATTTGCCTTTGTTTTGGTTTGTTTGTTTGTCAATTTGGGTGTGCAGGGTAAATACTTGGTCTGTCATAAGGTAATTTGGTAAAAAGCCAATTTGACATTTGCTCAGTACATTGTTTTCACTGAGGAAATGTACGAGTCTGCTATTAATGATAATGCAGAGGATTTTCCCAAGGTTGCTGTTGACGCATATCCCACGGTAGTTATTGGGGTCAAATATGTCTCCACTTTTGTGGATTGGGGTGATCAGTCCTTGGTTCCAAATATTGGGGAATATGCCATAGCTGAAGATGATGTTAAAGAGTTGTAAGTATAGCCAGTTGGAATTTGTGGTCTGTATATTTTATCATTTCATTTAGGATACCATCAACCCCACAGGCCTTTTTGGGTTGGAGGGTTTGTATTTTGTCCTGTAGTTCATTCAATATAATTGGAGGATCCAGTGGGTTCTGTTAGACTTTAATAGTTGATTCTAAGATTAGTATTTGATCATATACAGTGGGGAAAAAAAGTATTTAGTCAGCCACCAATTGTGCAAGTTCTCCCACTTAAAAAGATGAGAGAGGCCTGTCATTTTCATCATAGGTACACGTCAACTATGACAGACAAATTGAGAATTTTTTTTCCAGAAAATCACATTGTAGGATTTTTAATGAATTTATTTGCAAATTATGGTGGAAAATAAGTATTTGGTCACCTACAAACAAGCAAGATTTCTGGCTCTCACAGACCTGTAACTTCTTCTTTAAGAGGCTCCTCTGTCCTCCACTCGTTACCTGTATTAATGGCACCTGTTTGAACTTGTTATCAGTATAAAAGACACCTGTCCACAACCTCAAAAGTCACACTCCAAACTCCACTATGGCCAAGACCAAAGAGCTGTCAAAGGACACCAGAAACAAAATTGTAGACCTGCACCAGGCTGGGAAGACTGAATCTGCAATAGGTAAGCAGCTTGGTTTGAAGAAATCAACTGTGGGAGCAATTATTAGGAAATGGAAGACATACAAGACCACTGATAATCTCCCTTGATCTGGGGCTCCACGCAAGATCTCACCCCGTGGGGTCAAAATGATCACAAGAACGGTGAGCAAAAATCCCAGAACCACACGGGGGGGACCTAGTGAATGACCTGCAGAGAGCTGGGACCAAAGTAACAAAGCCTACCATCAGTAACACACTACGCCGCCAGGGACTCAAATCCTGCAGTGCAAGACGTGTCCCCCTGCTTAAGCCAGTACATGTCCAGGCCCGTCTGAAGTTTGCTAGAGTGCATTTGGATGATCCAGAAGAGGATTGGGAGAATGTCATATGGTCAGATGAAACCAAAATATAACTTTTTGGTAAAAACTCAACTCGTCGTGTTTGGAGGACAAAGAATGCTGAGTTGCATCCAAAGAACACCATACCTACTGTGAAGCATGGGGGTGGAAACATCATGCTTTGGGGCTGTTTTTCTGCAAAGGGACCAGGACAACTGATCCGTGTAAAGGAAAGAATGAATGGGGCCATGTATCGTGAGATTTTGAGTGAAAACCTCCTTCCATCAGCAAGGGCATTGAAGATGAAACGTGGCTGGGTCTTTCAGCATGACAATGATCCCAAACACACCGCCCGGGCAATGAAGGAGTGGCTTCGTAAGAAGCATTTCAAGGTCCTGGAGTGGCCTAGCCAGTCTCCAGATCTCAACCCCATAGAAAATCTTTGGAGTGAGTTGAAAGTCTGTGTTGCCCAGCGACAGCCCTAAAACATCACTGCTCTAGAGGAGATCTGCATGGAGGAATGGGCCAAAATACCAGCAACAGTGTGTGAAAACCTTGTGAAGACTTACAGAAAACATTTGACCTGTGTCATTGCCAACAAAGGGTATATAACAAAGTATTGAGAAACTTTTATTATTGACCAAATACTTATTTTCCACCATAATTTGCAAATAAATTCATTAAAAATCCTACAATGTGATTTTCTGGATTTTTTTTCCTCATTTTGTCTGTCATAGTTGACGTGTACCTATGATGAAAATTACAGGCCTCTCTCATCTTTTTAAGTGGGAGAACTTGCACAATTGATGACTGACTAAATACTTTTTTTCCCCACTGTATATGTTTTTGCTGTTTGTTCTTTGTTATAGAGCCAAAAACATTGGAGAAGTGGTTTATCCATACATCTCCATTTTAGATAGATAACTCTTCGTGTTGTTCTTTGCTTAGAGTTTTCAATTTTTCCCAGAAGTGGTTAGATTCTATGGATTCTTCACTTACATTGAGCTGATTTCTGACGTGCTGTTCCTTCTTTTCCCGTAGTGTATTTCTGTATTGTTTTAGTGATTCACCATAGTGAAGGCGTAGGCTCAGGTTTTCTGGGTCTCTATGTTATTGGTTGGATAGGTTTCTCAATTTCTTTCTTAGGTTTTGTATTCTGACTTGCTGACTTGTGGAGATACCGTGGCTTGCAAAAGTATTCACCCCCCTTGGCATTTTTCCTATTTTGTTGCCTTACAACCTGAAATTAAAATATATTTTTGGGGGGTTTGTATCATTTGATTTACACAACATGCCTACCACTTTGAAGATGCAAAATATTTTTTTGGGGTGAAAAACAAGAAATAAGACAAAAAAACAGAAAACTTGAGCGTGCATAACTATTCACCCCCCCAAAGTCAATACTTTGTAGAGTCACCTTTTGCAGCAATTACAGCTGCAAGTCTCTTGGGGTATGTCTCTATACGCTTGGCACATCTAGCCACTGGGATTGTTGCCCATTCTTCAAGGCAAAACTGCTCCAGCTCCTTCAAGTTGGATGGGTTCCGCTGGTGTACAGCAATCTTTAAGTCATACCACAGATTCTCAATTGGATTGAGGTCTGGGCTTTGACTAGGCCATTCCAAGACATTTAAATGCTTCCCCTTAAACCACGAGAGTGTTGCTTTAGCAGTATGCTTAGGGTTATTGTCCTGCTGGAAGGTGAACCTCCGTCCCAGTCTCAAATCTCTGGAAGACTGAAACAGGTTTCCCTCAAGAATTTCCCTGTATTTAGCGCCATCCATCATTCCTTCAGTTCTGACCAGTTTCCCAGTCCCTGCCAATGAAAAACATCCCCACAGCATGATGCTGCCACCACCATGCTTCACTGTGGGGATGGTGTTCTCGAGGTGATGAGAGGTGTTGGGTTTGCGCCAGACATAGCATTTTCCTTGATGGCCAGAAAGCTCAATTTTCATCTGACCAGAGTACCTTCTTCCATATGTTTGGGGAGTCTCCCACATGCCTTTTGGTGAACACCAAACGTGTTTGCTTATTTTTTTCTTTAAGCAATGGCTTTTTTCTGGCCACTCTTCCATAAAGCCCAGCTCTGTGGAGTGTACAGCTTAAAGTGGTCCTATGGACAGATACTCCAAATCTCCGCTGTGGAGCTTTGCAGCTCCTTCAGGGTTATCTTTTGTCTCTTTGTTGCCTCTGATTAATGACCTCCTTGCCTGGTCCGTGAATTTTGGTGGGTGGCCCTCTCTTGGCAGGTTTGTTGTGGTGCCATATTCTTTCAATTTTTTAATAATGGATTTAATGGTGCACCGTGGGATGTTCAAAGTTTCAGATATTGTTTTATAACCCAACCCTGATATGTACTTCTCCACAACTTTGTCCCTGACCTGTTTGGAGAGCTCCTTGGTCTTCATGGTGCCGCTTGCTTGGTGATGCCCCTTGCTTAGTGGTGTTGCAGACTCTCAGGCCTTTCAGAACAGGTGTATATATACTGAGATCATATGACAGATCATGTGACACTTAGATTGCACACAGGTGGACTTTATTTAAATAATTATGTGACTTCTGAAGGTAATTGGTTGCACCAGATCTTATTTAGGATCTTAATAGCAAAGGGGGTGACTACATATGCACGCACCGCTTTTCCATTAATTATTTTGTAGATGTTTTTGAAACAAGTAATTTTTTTCACTTCACTTCACCAATTTGGACTATTTTGTGTATGTCCATTACATGAAATCCAAATAAAAATCCATTTAAATTACAGGTTGTAATGCAACAAAATAGGAAAAACGCCAAGGGGGATGAATACTTTTGCAAGGCACTGTAGATTGTTGTAGGTAGTCTGTAGGATTATAGTGTACAAATTAAATTCCATGATTGCATCTATCAAACTGCATTCATCATTAAATAACCTTGTATCTACTGCTTACCCAGTCCATCTGACAGTTGAAGTGCTCATATATTCCCAGTCTTATTCGCACCAATGCAGTTTGTCAGTAGTAATTTGCAGCACAGGTGTGTAATAGACAGGGGTTTAGATAAATACCTCAGATATCACTCCATTTTCTGTCTTCAGTGGTTGGCTGGACAAGAGAGTGATAATAATATTAATGGAAAAAGTTGACCCCGAATCAGGTCCCAAGAGGCAGTCCCATTCGCAGGGTGGCCAGGCACTCTGTCCAGCCTGGATTGGGTCCACTGACCCCTGAAGAACCTTCGCCCTCTCTATCCAACCCTGGATCTCTGTCAAATTGTAATTCCTTAACCCACCACCACTCCCTTCCTTCAATCCCCCCATAACAATGAATGTGTCCCAGTAGTGACTTACCCTCACTCCCATCTCTCTGTGGAGCCCTGAGGGACCTCCAGTAATCCATCATGTTGAGTTAGGAGGTGGAGTAGAGAGGGGAGAGGGGAGGGGTGAGAGGAGAGAGGGGAGGGGTGAGAGGAGAGGAGAGGAGAGGGGAGCGGGGAGAGAGGAGAGAGGAGAGGGGAGAGGGGAGAGGGGAGAGGGGAGAGGGAGAGGGGAGAGGGGAGAGAGGAGAGAGGAGAGGGGTGAGGGTGGTTTTGGGTGGTAGCTGATATGGGTTTGAATCGAGGGCCGCTGAAATTGATTCACCCTCTGGTGTGTGATGGTGGCTAAGGTTCAGACGTCTCATGTTCCTTCACATACACTCTGGTCTGAGACGTACAGTACGGAGGGTGTGGGATTTATGGTTTGAAGGGGTCAGGTTTGAGCCAGTATCACAATTTGATTTATTTTGGGTCAGGCACTCTAATGGATGGACTTTATTGAAGACAACGATTCACAGACACACACATAACTACAGACACATGCATGCACACACACATACACACACAAATCCACAGACACACACACACACACACACACACACACACACACACACACACACACACACACACACACTGTGGATGTTCAGCCAGTCAGTCTTTGAGAGTGACAACAAGTGACATTGACAATGAAGATCAGGTCCTCAGACAGTATCTCTATACTGTGTGTGTGTGTGTTGCCAACTGGCCTGCCATACCCCCCTGTGGGCCGCTATCGCTGACCCCTGCTAGAGTTATAGCGGGTCTCAATGTGTTATGACTTGTGGTGATCTCTTGATGGTGTGGACAGATATTGTGTTCGTCTACGGTTACAATTGCTGTTAGGGACATCGTGTCAGGCCCCTTAACAGCTGAACACTGGAGATGTAACCTGATCACCCTGTCTTTCCCTGCACCGCTCTCTCTCTCTCTCTCTCTCTCTCTCTCTCTCTCTCTCTCTCTCTCTCTCTCTCTCTCTCTCTCTCTCTCTCTCTCTCTCTCTCTCTCTCTCTCTCTCTCTCTCTCTCTCTCTCTCTCTCTCTCTCTCTCTCTCTCTAGCTCTCTCTCTCTCTCTCTCTCTCTATCTCTCTCTCTCTCTCTCTCTCTCTCTCTCTCTCTCTAGCTCTCTCTCTAGCTCTCTCTCTCTAGGTCTCTCTCTCTAGCTCTCTCTCTAGCTCTCTCTCTCTCTCTCTCTCGCTCTCTCTCTCTCTCTCTCTCTCCCCCTCTCTAGCTCTCTCTCTCTCTCTCTCTAGCTCTCTCTCTAGCTCTCTCTCTCTAGCTCTCTCTCTCTCTAGCTCTCTCTAGCTCTCTCTCTCTCCTTCTCTAGCGCTCTCTCTCTCTCTCCCTCTCCAGTTCTCTCCCTCTCTCCCTCTCCAGTTCTCTCCCTCTAGCTCTCTCTCTCTCTCTCTCTCTCTCTCTCTCTCTCTCTCTCTCCCTCTCTCCCTCTCTAGCTCTCTCCCTCTCTAGCTCTCTCCCTCTCTCTCTCCCTCTCTAGCTCTCTCCCTCTCTCTCTAGCTCTCTCGCTCTCTCCCTCTCCAGCTCTCTCCCTCTCTCCCTCTATCTCTCTCTCTCCCTCTCTAGCTTTCCCTCTTCTCCTTTCTCCTCCCCCTCTCTCCTCTCCTCCCTCTAATTTCCTGCTTTTTGAAAGTGATACCCACACCGTTTTGATCAGGTTTGAAAGTGAAGGCAGGCGGAATCAGGTGTTTAAGAGAGTAATGTCTCAGATAGCTGTGGATGGGCTTGTGATTGAAGCTTTGCATCAGAATTACAGTACAGGAAAACATATTTCATATTCTCCAATCTCCAAACTATGTGTTGCTTTGGCAATCTTATTTTTTTCCTGAGAGGAAATTTGTGGCTGTAATGTTTGTTGAAGCTGAACCCTGAGTCAGTGCAGAGCGGGTTTAGCTGCTGTCTCTGTCAAGCTGCTCTGGGATCAGGCTCAAGTTCAGCTCAGTACAGAGTTCCTCTACTACCAAACACTATAACATCCCTGCTGAGCCTGCTGTGAGTGGCCATCCTGTGAACCATCTCGCAGAGTCCAAGGCTCTAGAGTGGACAGCACATCCCCTGCAGGGACCAATGAACAGCACAGGCCTGGAGTCACACAGACAGGTGCACAGACATGATGTCATACTGAGGGACAGGGTGTTTGCAGTGGGCCAGGTGCACAGAGATGAGATCACATGGTGAATGACTGTAGGAGTTTGGGTATGTGTGGCCACCTGGTGCCACAGCTGTGGGCTGGCAGATTATTAGCCAGACAGATAGACAGACAGACAAGCAGACACTGTAGAGTGCCAGATATGATGAGCCTGTATATGGGTTGGCACTGTACAACCCAGACATGCACACAGACTTGCCATGCACAAGCAGCAGCATGGCTAAAGGCCAAATGCATAGAAATCAGAACGCTCTATTCAAATGCTAAGCAGAGTCTTATCTACACAGCACCGCTCCCTGGGCCCATGCTTTACACTGTCCAGGGCAAAGATATTATGCAGGTGCATGAGTGTGTGTGTGTGTTTGCGCACACATTTTGCAAGCACTGTACTACCGCAATATATACAGTGCATTCGGAAAGTATTCAGACCCCTTGACCTTTTCCACATTTTGTTACGTTACAGCCTTATTCTAAAATTGATTAAACTGTTTTTTTCCCTCATCAATCTACACACAATACCCCATATTGACAAAGCGAAAACAAGTCTGTAGACATTTTTGCAAATGAATTACAAATAAAAAACGGAAAAACCGTATTTACATAAGTATTCAGACCCTTTGCTATGAGATTTGAAATTGAGCTCAGGTGCATCCTGTTTCCATTGATCATCATTGAGATGTTTCTACAACTTGATTGGAGTCCACCTATGGTAAATTCAATTGATTGGACATGATTTGGAAAGGCACACACCTGTCTATATAAGGTCCCACAGTTGACAGTGCATGTCAGAGCAAAAACCAAGCCATGAGGTCGAAGGAATTGTCCATAGAGCATATGTCAAGGCACAGATCTGGGGACGGTACCAAAAACTTTCTGCAGCATTAAAGTTCCCCAAGAACACAGTGGCCTCCATCATTCTTAAATGGAAGAAGTTTGGAACCACCAAGACTCTTCCTAGAGCTGGCCGCTGTTCAGGGAGGTGACCAAGAACCCAATGGTCACTCTGACAAAGCTTAAGAGTTCCTCTGTGGAGATGGGAGAACCTTCCAGAAGGACAACCATCGCTGCAGCACTCCACCAATCAGGCCTTTATGGTAGAGTGGCCAGACGGAAGCCCCTCCTCAGTAAAAGGCACATGACAGCCCGATAGGAGTTTGCCAAAAGGCACCTAAAGACTCTCAGCCCATGAAAAACAAGATTCTCTGGTCTGATGAAACCAAGATTGAACTCTTTGGCCTGAATGCCAAGTGTCACGTCTGGAAGAAACCTTCCCTACGGTGAAGCATGGTGGTGGCAGCATCATGCTGTGGGGATGTTTTTCAGCGGCAGGGACTGGGAGACTAGTCAGGATCGAGGGAAAGATGAATGGAACAAAGTACAGAGAGATCTTTGAGCACTCAGGACCTCAGACTGGGGCGAATGTTCACCTTCCAACAGGACAACGACCCTAAGCACACAGCCAAGACACCGCAGGAGTGGCTTCAGGACAAGTCGGAATGTTCTTGAGTGGCCCAGCCAGAGCCCTGACTTGAACCCGATCGAACATCTCTGGAGAGACCTGAAAATAGCTGTGCAGCGACGCTCCCCATCCAATCTGACAGAGCTTGAGAGGATCTGCAGAGTAGAATGGGAGAAACTCCCCAAATACAAGTGTGCCAAGCTTGTAGCGTCATACCTAAGAAGACTCAAGGCTGTAATCGCTGCCAAAGGTGCTTCAACAAAGTACTGAGTAAAGGGTCTGAATACTTAAGTAAATGTGATATTTCAGTTAATTTTTTTAAATAAATGTGTATATATATATATATATATATATTTTTTTTTTTTTTATTTTTTTATTATCCTACCCATTAGAAAGCTCCAAGAGGCAGTAGACTTTCTCAGAGTTTTTAAGAAGTTGACACACCGTCTTTTTTAAATATGTTGTTTTATTTGATTTGTTCTCGTGATATTTATTCACCTAGACCGAATTATGCCATCACACACGCACACTTTCTCTCTCTCTCTCTCTCTCTCTCACACACAGAAATGAGGGCAGTGAATCATGTGAAGCTTGGCTGTAATTGAAGGGATTTGTCTTGGATCCACAGAGATCCCGTTACTCCAGGAAATGAAATGAAATGACACTGAGTGATCACCAGGGGGGTGCGGCTGACTGACGAGCTCATTTGACTCCACCGATCTTTAAAAGCCATTAACTCTCTCCTGTTTCACACACAAACTGGGCCTCCACACATGCACACGCACGCACAGGCACACACACACACATACACACACACACACACACACACACACACACACACACACACACACACACACACACACACACACACACAGGCAGTCACACAGGAACATGGATAGGTTTGGAAGGGCACAAAGCAATCACACACAAACACACACACTCTCTCTCTCTCTCACGGACACACACTGCAGCAGACTCCAAACTCCCTCTCCACCATCCAACAGGCATGCTGAACATGTGCCCATTTGAGGCAGCATCATAAATGGTGTAGTAAGGGAAAACGGAACCCCAAGATGCCATGTTGTAATGGAGCTGAAAATAACTGCTTAATTGGCTCTCATAAGACATGCCCAGCCATTAAACAGGACATTTAAGCGGCTGCTTTTTTTGTTCTTACTTTTACAGGTCCCAGTGGTGTTTGCTTTGCTTTGCATGGAACAGAACTGACAAAAATGAATTACGGCCCTGACACTTTATGAATATCGATTTGGCTGCTGCCGATGCTGGCGTGATGGAGGTGATGGAAAATTATATGATTCAAAACAGGAGACCTGGAACACAGTGGCAATTAGTGATGTGTTATTAACGTAATGCATGTTTTTAGCCAAACTTCCTATACCACACCCACATATACACACAAATACTCACACTTAGACATAAATTAACTGGGAAAATAAATAATAGAAGTCGTAGGCGTATTTGAATGTGTTTTGTGTGGAATACCTTGTCAATAAAATGCTTGAGAGAGAGAGAGCAGCTAAATACTCCCATGATATTTACACTGCACAAAAACACTCTAAGCTACACCCTCTTGTTCGCTCTCCTGTAGGATTGCAAAATTCCGGGAACTTTCAGTAAATGTTCTGGTTTTCCAGAATCCCTGGTTGGAGGATTCCAGAATCCCTGGTTGGAGGATTCCAGAATCCCTGGTTGGAGGATTCCAGAATCCCTGGTTGGAGGATTCCAGAATCCCTGGTTGGAGGATTCTAGATATCCTGGTTGGAGGATTCCAGAATTCCTGGTTGGAGGATTCCGGAATTCCTGGTTGGAGGATTCCAGAATCCCTGGTTGGAGGATTCCAGAATCCCTGGTTGGAGGATTCCAGAATCCCTGGTTGGAGGATTCCAGATATCCTGATGATTCCCTCCTGATTCTGGGAATCCTCCAACTGGGATTTTGGGAAAACCAGGGAATATATTGAATTTTGCAACCCTACTCTCCTGGTTGTCTGATTCTACATAAACAGAAGGAGGCTGAATAAAATAATGGATACAACACAAGGTGAATTACACTGATTAGCTGAGATTGTGGGTTAAAGCAGATACAACCCGACGTAACCTCTCTGAATATCCAGCTGTGATTTAGCTCCATTACAACCAGTGCACCGGGCCGATAGGATGGTTTTACCATGTTGGGACCAGATAGGGTTGACCTCAACCAAGCCCTGGATTTGACCTTTGGCTGACCATTGATTGACCATCTCCTGACCCCCCGGCCAGGCTGGAAGATGGAATAGTAACAGCCTGTCTGTCCATTTGTTCACGACGCAGAGACCACTACCAGTCATTTCCTGTCCCCGCTCTATTGGGAGCCACCCTCACCTCCCACTAGTCTGGAGATTGTCCTTAGCATATGGCTCTAATACTAATTCTGTTAGGTCTGATCGCATTGGGAGATGTATGGAGGGTGACGTAGCCGGAGCAGGCAGGGTTAAGGCGTCCACATGCTTCCCATCCGAAACAGTTTGGAACAGTTTGTGAATATATTATAACGACATTTTGTGATGTTTTGTCTTCGGCAAGGGTTTTTCCGGCTGGCTTTTCTCGAAGCAAGCCAAAGTATATAGCCGAAGTCTACGCCCCTTCGTCGGGTGACTGGTCAACAGTAGAGATTCTTCAATTAAGTGTTTGTTGTCATTCAACGAGAGACGACTAATTTTCATACACATTTTTTCACTTGAGAAATACTGCACCGAACAGCCTAGTTAGATGTAAAATTTCACGACTAAGATCTCCTCTGCAAAAATGTCAAAAATAACAACAGATTTCTTGAGTACACTCGTCCGGTTTGTCTAGCCGACGCTGACGCCTTTAGGCCTATGTCACAGAGACAGGAAACCAGAGAGCGACAGATAAGTGGATTATAGTTCAGAGATACAGTAGGAGCAGCAGTTTGGCCTGCCCAGAGTGCTAAGCACTGTGGCTGCGACTGCTCCCCAGTAACCGCTCCATAGCCAGGGAGAATGGGTAAAGGCCTGTTTCGTGCTGAAGGGTATGTGTACATAGTTATTGATGGTTAGTCCAGCGCTGTCTGTTTGTCGACCCAGAGGACTACAATACACTGAGACTCCCACGAGAGGCTTTAGTTTTTATACCCCATAAGATGTCATGCACAGTGCCATGCATAAATATTGAAGAGGGAAATTTAACTTGGCGCTACTTTTCTTGTTCTTTGTGATTTCTGGAAATGTGTTCCCACATAACCTTCTAAACCTACACAGTGTTAACGTAGAACACCCTTTAATACCTCGGCTAAATATCTAGTGTCTGAGTCATAGCAGATACTCTGTTATCTCCCCCCAGCGTCTTGCCTCCCCCTCCTCTCCCCACCTCCCCCAATCACTCCCTTACCCCCAAAATTGCTGCTCCCCAACTGTCTACAGATGATAACCATTTGAGTCCAACACCCTGTGCAGCCAACCCCACCCCCTGTGGGCATGAAGAATCAGATAGCAGCACACTGACTGTCTGCTAATGAAATTAGCTGGTTTTCTCATAAGCCTTAATAAGTCACTTGACTCGATTAAGGATGCTGCGGAGGGAATGAGACAGGGGCAGGAGGGGTGTTGATTGTCATAAATATTCCTCACCCCACCTCCCCATCCCTCCCTTACAGCACCCACCCCCGAACAACCCCCCTACCCCACTGGCTGTTCCTGAGCCCTTCCTGCTCCTGTGTATTTGTTAACCCATATTCAGTCAGACATGGGGGAGGGGTAGTTTCAGGGACGTTGCGTCATTAATTTATTTGAGTGTCAGACGTCAGCCAGGCGGAGGGGACTGACTGCCCTGGTCCACACCCCAGCTGGGTGCCCCTCACCCCGTCACTCCTGCCTGTCATCCCCCTTCACTTCACACACACCCGTCTGGTGTGGGACCCAGGGAGAAATACTACACTTGATGCTCACTCTCACTGAGGCTAAGGAGCTCCTGATGAATGAGGCAAGACAGTGACTAGACCTCCTGGACAAGACAGCTCCTGTGTGTGGGTGTGCGTACGTGGTGTGTGTGTGAACCGTGTGTGTGTGTGTGTGTGTGTGTGTGTGTGTGTAGACTGGTGCCAGTGTGGGAGCAGACCAGTTCCAGTGTGTTGTGGCACCAGCTCCACCAGTTCTTTGTGCGAGTGTGCCCAGGCCCAGGCCCAGTATAGTGGGTGGAGTGGGGGTGCTTGTGTTGACACCAGTGTGGCACGTGCTGCTGGGTTCCTGTGGAGAGACACCCGTCGTCATTAATCTCAGGTCCGTAACCCGTGCCCTGACAGCCTGCAACCTGGCGCCCCAACTACTCCCCCTCCCCCTCCCCCTCCTGTACTCTGGGAGGAAGGCTCTGGTTCTGGCCCATTATCTCCACACAGGAAGACGACACAGCTATGACAGCTGCCAGATAATATTAGACCCCCAACCCACCGCCCCTCACCCCCCCAACTCCAATGAAATCCCCAACCGCCCACCCAGCACCCCTCTTCTCGGGTTCGCAAGTTTTGATCCGCCTGGGCAGAGTTCAATGGATTTGCCAGGTCGTCACAGCAACTCTTGACAACATAAGATGTCAGACTGAGAGTCAAAGACCCCCTCATACCCATTCACTTCCTACTGGAGAGAGAGAGGGAGGAGTTAGAACAGGAAGGAAGGAAGATAAAAGGAGAGGGGGAGAAGAAGAATCATTCTGTTCCCGTCTACAACCACTTCTCCTTGGCTCCTCTCTCTGTGCTTGGGGAGTAGAGGGGTGTTGAGGGGTGTTGTGAACTTGGGGTCCAGCCCAGACTACTGTACATAGGGGATGTGGGGCTCAGAGCGGTGCTGTGGCTGTGGTCTAGTTGTGTCATGAGCACACAGCTGAACTGTCACTTTGTCTATTTGTGAAGGATTGGACCACCAGAGGCTCAAGGCTCACTGACTCGCTGTCTCTCTCTTGTTAGCCCTGCCCTATCTTTCTAGCTCTGTCTGTCTGTCTGTCTGTCTGTCTGTCTGTCTGTCTGTCTGTCTGTCTGTCTGTCTGTCTGTCTGTCTGTCTGTCTGTCTGTCTGTCTGTCTGCCTGTCTCTCGTTAGCCCTGTCCTGTCTGTCTGTCTCTCGTTAGCCCTGCCTGTCTGTCTGTCTCTCGTTAGCCCTGTCCTGTCTGTCTGTCTGTCTCTTGTTAGCCCTGTCCTGTCTGTCTGTCTGTCTCTTGTTAGCCCTGTCCTGTCTGTCTCTTGTTAGCCCTGTCCTGTCTGTCTGTCTGTCTGTCTGCCTGTCTCTCGTTAGCCCTGTCTGTCTGCCTGTCTCTCGTTAGCCCTGTCCTGTCTGTCTGTCTCTCGTTAGCCCTGTCCTGTCTGTCTGTCTGTCTCTCGTTAGCCCTGTCCTGTCTGTCTGCCTGTCTCTCGTTAGCCCTGTCCTGTCTGTCTGTCTGTCTCTTGTTAGCCCTGTCCTGTCTGTCTGTCTGTCTCTCGTTAGCCCTGTCCTGTCTGTCTGTCTGTCTCTTGTTAGCCCTGTCCTGTCTGTCTGTCTGTCTCTTGTTAGCCCTGTCCTGTCTGTCTGTCTGTCTCTTGTTAGCCCTGTCCTGTCTGTCTGTCTGTCTCTCGTTAGCCCTGTCCTGTCTGTCTGTCTGTCTCTTGTTAGCCCTGTCCTGTCTGTCTGTCTGTCTCTCGTTAGCCCTGTCCTGTCTGGTTGTCTGTCTCTCGTTAGCCCTGTCCTGTCTGGTTGTCTGTCTCTTGTTAGCCCTGTCCTGTCTGGCTGTCTGTCTCTCGTTAGCCCTGTCCTGTCTGTCTGTCTGTCTCCACCGCTAAGACCCATACACAAAAAAAAAAATTATGCACACATGACTGTAAGTCGCTTTGGATAAAAGCGTCTGCTAAATGGCATATTATTATTATTATATTATACAATAGGCTCCTCTCACACTGACTCAATACTAGACTGAATCCAATGTGTTCTGATCACTGGATGGTGCCCTCTACCTCTACATAACTCTCCCTAGCCTGATCACTGGATGGTGCCCTCTACCTCTACATAACTCTCCCCAGCCTGATCACTGGATGGTGCCCTCTACCTCTACATAACTCTCCCCAGCCTGATCACTGGATGGTGCCCTCTACCTCTACATAACTCTCCCCAGCCTGATCACTGGATGGTGCCCTCTACCTCTACATAACTCTCCATAGCCTGATCACTGGATGGTGCCCGCTACCTCTACATAACTCTCCATAGCCTGATCACTGGATGGTGCCCCTACCTCTACATAACTCTCCCCAGCCTGATCACTGGATGGTGCCCTCTACCTCTACATAACTCTCCATAGCCTGATCACTGGATGGTGCCCTCTACCTCTACATAACTCTCCCCAGCCTGATCACTGGATGGTGCCCTCTACCTCTACATAACTCTCCCCAGCCTGATCACTGGATGGTGCCCTCTACCTCTACATAACTCTCCCCAGCCTGATCACTGGATGGTGCCCTCTACCTCTACATAACTCTCCATAGCCTGATCACTGGATGGTGCCCTCTACCTCTACATAACTCTCCCCAGCCTGATCACTGGATGGTGCCCTCTACCTCTACATAACTCTCCATAGCCTGATCACTGGATGGTGCCCTCTACCTCTACATAACTCTCCATAGCCTGATCACTGGATGGTGCCCTCTACCTCTACATAACTCTCCATAGCCTGATCACTGGATGGTGCCCTCTACCTCTACATAACTCTCCCCAGCCTGATCACTGGATGGTGCCCGCTACCTCTACATAACTCTCCATAGCCTGATCACTGGATGGTGCCCGCTACCTCTACATAACTCTCCACAGCCTGATCACTGGATGGTGCCCTCTACCTCTACATAACTCTCCCCAGCCTGATCACTGGATGGTGCCCGCTACCTCTACATAACTCTCCATAGCCTGAGTGTGTGTGTTTAGGAGGGGAGTGGTGTTAGAGTAATGACTGGGGGGTGAAAGGCCATCCCTGATGTGATCCTGATTGGAGAGCAGATTGATCAGAGCCCTGGGGTCGTCAAGGGGTCGGCTGGGGGTCAGGACAGGGACTGATGATGACCTGGGGTCGTCTATAGGGACGATGCCTCAACCTCATCCAGACACTCATTCCAATGGCAATTCACAACAGATGACTGTTCACATGAGCCATATTCACCTTACAGACATAGCAAAAGTCTTCATCCACAGCTAGAATCTTCAGCCATCAGAGCTCCGACCAATCCGCCATTTTGAATCCTGTAAACACACATCCCCCCAGCCTGCTCTCTGAGTGGATGTGTCTTTACGCCATGGCGAGGTGTGAGGATTTACGACACAGTGAGGGGCGTTGAGGTTGTACGCGTGGCGTGCATCACTGATTATTTTCTAATTGGACAGTCCTAGAGGTGACCTTTCTACCACTGTAAGTCTGGAGCGTCCTGGATCCTGGCAGCGTCCTGGGATGGGGAATGATTAAAAAGCAGCCAGCGGCAGGTGTGATGAGGAGGGGGGACAGTGACAGGTACTGGTACATACTGGTGTGATGTATGGGGAGGAGACTAGAGTAGCATGGTTCTAGAGATGTACTGACTGGTTAGAGTAGCATGGTTCTAGAGATGTACTGACTGGTTAGAGTAGCATGGTTCTAGAGATGTACTGACTGGTTAGAGTAGCAGGATGCTAGAGATGTACTGACTGGTTAGAGTAGCATGGTTCTAGAGATGTACTGACTGGTTAGAGTAGCATGGTTCTAGAGATGTACTGACTGGTTAGAGTAGCATGGTTCTAGAGATGTACTGAGTGGTTAGAGTAGCATGGTTCTAGAGATGTACTGACTGGTTAGAGTAGCAGGATGCTAGAGATGTACTGACTGGTTAAAGTAGCAGGATGCTAGAGATGTACTGACTGGTTAGAGTAGCATGGTTCTAGAGATGTACTGACTGGTTAGAGTAGCATGGTTCTAGAGATGTACTGACTGGTTAGAGTAGCAGGATGCTAGAGATGTACTGACTGGTTAGAGTAGCATGGTTCTAGAGATGTACTGACTGGTTAGAGTAGCATGATGCTAGAGATGTACTGACTGGTTAGAGTAACATGGTTCTAGAGATGTACTGACTGGTTAGAGTAGAATGATTCTAGAGATGTACTGAGTGGTTAGAGTAGCATGGTTCTAGAGATGTACTGACTGGTTAGAGTAGCAGGATGCTAGAGATGTACTGACTGGTTAGAGTAGCAGGATGCTAGAGATGTACTGACTGGTTAGAGTAGCATGGTTCTAGAGATGTACTGACTGGTTAGAGTAGCATGGTTCTAGAGATGTACTGACTGGTTAGAGTAGCAGGATGCTAGAGATGTACTGACTGGTTAGAGTAGCATGGTTCTAGAGATGTACTGACTGGTTAGAGTAGCATGGTTCTAGAGATGTACTGACTGGTTAGAGTAGCATGGTTCTAGAGATGTACTGACTGGTTAGAGTAGCATGGTTCTAGAGATGTACTGACTGGTTAGAGTAGCAGGATACTAGAGATGTACTGACTGGTTAGAGTAGCAGGATGCTAGAGATGTACTGACTGGTTAGAGTAGCATGGTTCTAGAGATGTACTGACTGGTGTGAGTAGCATGGTTCTAGAGATGTACTGACTGGTTAGAGTAGCATGGTTCTAGAGATGTACTGACTGGTTAGAGTAGCATGGTTCTAGAGATGTACTGACTGGTTAGAGTAGCATGGTTCTAGAGATGTACTGACTGGTTAGAGTAGCAGGATGCTAGAGATGTACTGAATGGTTAGAGAAGCATGGTTCTAGAGATGTACTGACTGGTTAGAGTAGCATGGTTCTAGAGATGTACTGACTGGTTAGAGTAGCATGGTTCTAGAGATGTACTGACTGGTTAGAGTAGCATGGTTCTAGAGATGTACTGACTGGTGTGATGTTTATCTGTGTGTTTGTATTTTTATGCTCAAATATTATTCTCATTAATATGAATTTGCTGTGGTCTTCTCTGTATCAGTGTGTGGTGAAACGGCTTGTTTTGACTGTGCTCGAGGCTGGAACTAATTCCTGCATATTTATTTGGCTTGGTGTGAGCAGCACAAGCTAAGTGCTAACCCCACTTAATATTCCTGCTTGGAGACTGTAACAGGAGCACAGCTCAGAGCAGAGCAGAGGAGAGGAGAGGAGAGGAGAGGAGAGGAGAGGAGAGGAGAGGAGAGGAGAGGAGAGGAGAGGAGAGGGAGAGGAGAGGAGAGGAGAGGAGAGGAGAGGAGAGGAGAGGAGAGGAGAGGAGAGGACACATGCATTGATTTTAAGTGCTGCTGTCTGCTATTCCAGCTGTCTTCTGTTATTTAAATGTCAATTAGAGCTGGACCAATATCTGAGAGAGCGAGAAAGAGCTGTGCTGAAATAATCCTCTTGGTAACTAACATCTCCTTACAGCCACTCTCTCCACTGACAAATTATTCTAATGTCTCTTACTGCCTGATACTGCTACGGCTTGTCTTAATTACTGTCAAAACTTTTTTTAATCATGGCCCCATTACTGCAGTTATTTTAACCTTACTATTAAGATGGATGCTGCAGGATTAGGTAGTGAAGGTGTGTGTTTATTGAAGTGTGTGTGTGTGTGTGTGTGTGTGTGTGTGTGTGTGCATAATGTCAACTCTACCACACCTAAGCCTACTCAGTTGTTTCTACCGATGTCTGATCCATCATGTATGACTGTATTATGGCTCCTGAATGGTGTGATCACCTTATTGAAGCTCTATTGTGCCGTTGGCCGTGTGTGTGTGTGTGTGTGTGTGTGTGTGTGTGTGTGTGTGTGTGTATGCATGTGTGTGTGATGATGACATGCAGTGTGGGTGTGTGTGGGGAGCCTGCCGCCCTCTGCCCTCTGACCTCTCCTGCTGTTTCTCTGGTCTCTCTACATGTGTTCATCCCTCACACCGTCCCTGAGTCTGCGCCCCCCCCTGTCCCTCCTGCTCCCCCTTCACACCTGCACCCCATAGCCTTTCTGGAACCCCTTCAAAAGGAGAGGGAAACAGAAGAGGGAGAGTGGGAAGAGAAGGGAGCAGTGAACAGTCAAAGTGAATAAATTAGAATGAGACATATGGGAGGTAGGAAGGGTAGAGATTTTCAGCTTTGGATTGAGTATTTCCCCACCCATTAATGCTCCATCCCATCTCCCAACCGTCTCCACTTCCACCAGGGCAGTACAATGAGCGTGACACGGGTGAGTCAAGCGTGACCTGCCTGCCTTTGTGGAGCTCCTCTCATCTCAATGAGTCTACTGCGAGCCTGAGTCGACTAGTGGCGTCAGCAGAGTGCCGTGGGGGAGGCCTTGAATAGACAGCCGTTAGAACAGGTGGGTTTTATAGGCCTGCATCTCTGCCTCGCAGTCTCCACACAGCCTCTGTGTGTGTGTGTGTGTGTGTGTGTGTGTGTGTGTGTGTGTGTGTGTGTGTGTATATTTGTGTGTTTGTCATGGCTGATGGCTGAGCACACACTCCACCGTAGCTTGGCCCCAGCGGGGGTGAGGCGGTCAGCCCTGCCCATGTGAGAGGCTGCGTCCGGCCTGGCGCGGAGCAGGATAACGAGGTGTCAGAGCAGCTGACTGCTTTGTCCTGGAGCCTGTGAGGGGAGAGGAGCGGGGATGGTACAGAGACTGTCCTGCAGAGAGAGAGCCCTGTTCTTTCTGTCTGTTCTTTGTGTCTGCTGTCTGCCCTCCCTCCCTGCCATGCCAGTTTGGCCCATAAAGGAAGCAGAGCCAGGCAACATTATGGCATCAGGTGGATGGATGCTTTGTGCCTATCCCCCTCCCTCTTCCTCTTTCAGCCCTTCCCACCAGGGGGAGTTCAGCACCTGACATATCTCTGGGATGTGAATGGAAAACAGCAGACCATTTTGCAACCCTGTTAGTGAGTGGAAAGAGCTTTTCTTCCAAAATCCATCACCTCACTCTCTCTCTCTCTCTCTCTCTCTCTCTCTCTCTCTCTCTCTCTCTCTCTCTCTCTATCTATCTATATATCTCTCTCTATCTTTCTCTCTCTCTCTCTCTCTCTCTCTCTCTCTCTCTCTCTCTCTCTCTCTCTCTCTCTCTCTCTCTCTCTCTCTCTCTCTCTCTCTCTCTCTCTCTCTCTCTCTCTCTCTCTCTCTCTCTCTCTCTCTCTCTCTCTCTCTCTCTCTAGGTGGTGAGCCTCTTGTCTTGTGTCAGCTGTTTGTGCTTGCTCAGCCACGACCTCTTGTGTTAGCTGCTTGTGTTCTCTCAGCCACGTCCTCTTGTCTTGTGTTAGCTGTTTGTGTTCTCTCAGCCACGGTCTCTTGTCTTGTGTTAGCTGCTTGTGTTCCCTCAGCCACGTCCTCTTGTCTTGTGTTAGCTGCTTGTGTTCTCTCAGCCACGTCCTCTTGTCTTGTGTTAGCTGCTTGTGTTCTCTCAGCCACGGTCTCTTGTCTTGTGTTCTCTCAGCCACGGTCTCTTGTCTTGTGTTAGCTGTTTGTTCTTGCTCAGCCACGACCTCTTGTCTTGTGTTAGCTGCTTGTGTTCTCTCAGCCACGACCTCTTGTCTTGTGTTAGCTGCTTGTGTTCTCTCAGCCACGGTCTCTTGTCTTGTGTCAGCTGTTTGTGCTTGCTCAGCCACGACCTCTTGTCTTTGCTCTCCTCTCTGTAATATATGAACCGCTTTACTCCAGCGCCGCCTCCTCCTCCCATTATAGCACTGAGGCTGTGTTTGTTCTGTGTTTGTCTGCCCTCTCCAGCTATAGAGGGGCTTCATCTAACTGCTACCCGTTATTATACCCACCGCAGCTGGGTGATGGACACCTCTGTGAAGCCTCTTTTCTATGGAGGGAGTGATGGGTCGCCTCTTTATGAAGGCCAGAGTCATTTGTGTGTTTGTGCTGTTGTCTCTGGGTCTCTCTCAGGGCCTGATCTGTGGAGACAGGCAGACAGACAGGCAGGCAGACAGACAGGCAGGCAGGCAGGCAGGCAGGCAGCAGGCAGGCAGGCAGGCAGGCAGACAGACAGACAGACAGGCAGACAGACCGGCAGAGAGAACGTGGAGGCTCCCATGAGGTTGTAGAGAATAGAACAGTTTTCATCAGGGTTATTGCACTGGGAGCAGTGATTTTTACCCTCTGGTTCTTCCCCATACAGAGGCCTCTGATGTGCATTTACACCATAATGGGCTGTTTCTCTCTGCTCTGTTGTTCTTGTACTGCAGCAGAACGCTGGTCTCAGATACATAACACTTTCCTTTAACTATAAACAGGGAAAGGTCTCCATCATTGCATTGTTTGTCCTGTATACTGTAAAGGTATTATGCTTGTGGTGATGCAGTTGAACATTCAAGGCTTAGACCTTTGTGAACAGAGTAGTGTCCATAGTATCCATCCACCTCACCTGAACCCTCTGATCCCTCTGACTGCATTTGCATCTTCCCTGGTGATCATTGGCTGTGTTTACACAGGCAGCCCAATTCTAATCTTTCTCCGCTAATTAGTCTTTTGACCAATCAGATCAGCTCTTTTGCCAATAATTGGTCTTTTGACCAATCAGATCAGCTCTTTTGCCAATAATTGGTCTTTTGATCAATCAGATTAGCTCTTTTGCCCATAATTGGGCAAAATATCAGAATAGGTCTGCCTATGTAAACACAGCCATTGAGTCAACGGCATGGTCTGAATGATCCAGTCATACATGAACAGTAGCACTAACACAGCAGTAGGATCATTCAGGTAAGGCACACGCAGTAGCAGTAACGAGCTTATTTCCATCCACTCTCACAGTGGCCATGGTTCATCATGTGAAGACCTCTGGCCCCTCTGAAACCACCAGTGTTTGCTTACTGTTAGAGTAATTGGATTTAAAACACAGGGACAAGAGGAAAGCCAAACATCAGAACCAAGGTTGAACCAACCGCAGCATCACACAGAACAGAAAGGTTACAGGCAGGAATCCCCCTGGACTACAAATCCCTTTTCACAAATCCCATTGTTAGGAAACCATGAAACCGGATTCCTGTAACAAGTCTCTGATCAGTGGAGACGTGGCCCAATGGAGTCAATTAGAGCAGAACGGTCCTGCCTGGCCCTGACTCTTTATGTACCCTTCACCCCTGCATCCCCCTTGCCCCTCCCCCTTCCTCACCCCTCCCCCTTCCTCACCCCTCCCCAGCTCAGCGTGCTACGCCCTGTCTCCCCCTCCCCCTCCCCTGCTCCTGCAGCTGAGCCTTTTAATGCCCTGGATGGGGAGCGTGGTCACGCAACACACTGACCAATCTACATCAACTGACTGACCCCTCATTAAACACACTGTACATATACATTGGAAAGTATCAGGTTGTGTGTGTGTGTGTGTGTGTGTGTGTGTGTGTGTGTGTGTGTGTGTGTGTGTGTGTGTGTGTGTGTGTGTGTGTGTGTGTGTGTGTGTGTGTGTGTGTGTGTGTGTGTGTGTGTGTGTGTGTGTTTGTCTGTGTGTGTGCGTGTGTTGATGTTGTGTCTGTGTTTGTTGTTTGTCAAGCAAGACACTGATGTTTAGGGTGTGTGTTATGTGTGAAGCGTTCCCAGTAGACATGACACTCCACTTTGACTTGTAGCACTTCAATTAGACAAACCAAGTACAGTAAACATCCATGAAAACACATTGGCAGGAAGAAAATAGCAGTTGTTCTAACTCTGGGAGCAGTTAGAGGCAGTTATCCAGTTGTTAATTCCAGTCATTTTACCCTGCTTCACTTCTGATTTTTGAAGTGAATAATGATCATTTCTAGATTATGGTTTTGGCCCCCGCCTGTGAGCCCGAGGACGGTTGTCTGAGGCAGAGTGGGGTAGTAGGAAGACATGGGAACTCTGTCAGACTGTTCCTCTGGGCTGCAGCACCGTAAACACATACTGCCACTAAACACACTACACCACACATTTACAGTGCCTTCAGAAAGTTTTCACACCCCTTTACATTTTCCACATTTTGTTGTGTTACAGCCTGATTTTAAAATGGATTAAATTGAAATTCTGTGTCATTGGCTTTACACACAATACCCCATACTGTCAAAGTGGAATTATGTTTTAAGAAATTTGTACAAATGAATTAAACATTAAAAGCTGAAATGTCTTGAATCAATAAGTATTCAACCCCTTTGTTATGGCAAGCCTAAATAAGTTCAGGAGTAAAACTTTGCTTAACAAGTCACATAATAAGTAGCACTGACTCACTCTGTGTGCAGATATAGTGTTTTACATAATTTTTGAATGACTACCTCATCTCTGTACCCCACACATACAATTATCTGTAAGGTCCCTAAGTCGAGCAGTGAATTTCAAACACAGATACAACCACAAAGACCAGGGAGGTTTTCCAATGCCTCGCAAAGAAGGGCACCTATTGGTAGATGGGTAAACATTTTAAAAAGCTGACATTGAATATTCCTTTGAGCATGGTGAAGTTATTAATTACATTTTGGATGGTGTATCAATACACCCAGTCACTACAAAGATACAGGCATCCTTCCTAACTCAGTTGCCGGAGAGGAAGGAAACCGCTCAGGGATTTCACCATGAGGCCAATGATGACTTTAAAACATTTACATAGTTTATTGGCTGTGATAGGAGAAAACTGAGGATGGATCAACAACATTGTAGTTTCTCCACAATACTAACCTACATGACAGAGTGAAAAGAAGGAAGCCTGTACAGAATACAAATATTCCAAAACATGCATCCTGTTTGCAATAAGGCACAAAAGTAAAACTGCAAAACATTTTGCAAAGTTTATGTCCTGAATACAAAGTGTTATGTTTGGGGCCAATCCAACACATCACTGAGTACCACTCTTCATATTTTCAAGCATGATGGTGGCTGCATCATGTTATAGGTATGCTTGTCATTGGCAAGGACTAGGACTTTTTTTAGGATAAAAAGAAACGGAATAGAGCTAAGCACAGGCAAAATCCTAGAGCAAAACCTGGTTCAGTCTTTTTTACAACAGACACTGGGAGACACATTCACCTTTCAGCAGGACAATAACCTAAAACACAAGGCCAAATATACACTGGAGTTGCTTACCAAGCTGACATTGAATGTTCCTGAGGGGCCTAGTTACAGTTTTGACTTAAATCGGCTTGAAAATCTATGGCAAGACTTGAAAATGCCACTACATTATCCTCTGCAATTAAACTGCAAGATGACTATGTTTAAAGCAATGGTTCAGATTGTTCCCTCGGAGAGATTGGTGTTTCACTTGGAGGCTTGGGTAGTTTTATTAGTCTTTGAGAGGGGAGGAGTGAGGGAGGGATTAATGTAAAGGATCTGAGAGAGGTGAAAGAGGAGAACATTAAGATTTTGGTGGGGTAGACACTAGAAATGGAGGCATGAGGGGCGTGAGAGAAAACTAACAAGAGAATGGGAAGAGGTGTATAGAAGGAGGGGGGGTTGGGTGGGTGATATGTGACCCACCACCTGGATTCAGTCCTATGGATAAAAGTAGAGACTCAGAGCTAGAAAATGGTATATTATACACTGCAGTTGAGGAACAATGGGAAAGTAACTCTGCTTTGAAAGTTGATAAACTTGTAACCCCACTTTTGAGAAAATGGCACTTGAATGTTTTGGTACACCTACTGAAGAGCTCTTCCTTGTCTACACCCATTCAGCATCGTTCACACCCTCTTCAGCCTTAGCCTTATTGTTAACCCATCTCTTTAAGGATTCATATGTGAGGCCATGTGTAACGTAGACGCAGGGAGTCAGGAAGCAGGTGCAGATGGTGAGTTTAATACTAACGAACATGGGGAGTTACAAAACAAGAGAAGCGTCTGGACATGAAAACTGAAACAATACTGCCTAACATTTGCTAGCTAGCTAACGGTACGCTTTAACTTGCAATGAAAACAACTTTCTGACAAAATTAGAAACCTAAAATATCTGAAAATGTAGCTAAACTCTTACCCGTATACATGGATGAACGCTTGAAGGCAGACTGGAACCATTTAACTTTGTTTTGTTTGTAGCTACATCTTGTTTGGCCAGTGTTGTGTCAAGTCACTCCGGTTCACACTGACCGTGGCGAGTGCAGAAAGTAACCCATCACAACTTTTTCCAACTGATCTGTCGATAGCGCCTGCTAAATTCAGGGCATCAATGTTGTTGAGAAAAGTATCAAAACTTTCGTAGCTCTCGATGGCTAACGTTATCTTTCAAAAATGCTGCGGTAGAAAGGACTATCACACATACTGAGCAGCTCACGTTATAGACAGAAGCATGCTACATGGCAGACCAATCCAAACTCATCTCCCGGCATGTCCAACCCAGCCAATCATGGCTAGTGGGAAGGTACCTGTCTTTTTCCATGGCTAAACCAACTAGGCTCGTAATTTAACAATTGTATTCATATTTACAGATTTAATACATGTTTGTTATTAAGGCACATGAAAGTTTTTTTACGTTCAAATGCCTCTCCTGTGTAGTAGTGACGTGCGACATATGCCTAGCTTCCTGAAACGGGTCACATACAGTGAGGGAAAAAAGTATTTGATCCCCTGCTGATTTTGTACGTTTGCCCACTGACAAAGAAATGATCAGTCTATAATTTTAATGGTAGGTTTATTTGAACAGTGAGAGACAGAATAACAACAAAAAAATCCAGAAAAACGCATGTCAAAAATGTTATAAATTGATTTGCATTTTAATGAGGGAAATAAGTATTTGACCCCCTCTCAATCAGAAAGATTTCTGGCTCCCAGGTGTCTTTTATACAGGTAACGAGCTGAGATTAGGAGCACACTCTTAAAGGGAGTGCTCCTAATCTCAGCTTGTTACCTGTATAAAAGACACCTGTCCACAGAAGCAATCAATGAATCAGATTCCAAAGTCTCCACCATGGCCAAGACCAAAGAGCTCTCCAAGGATGTCAGGGACAAGATTGTAGACCTACACAAGGCTGGAATGGGCTACAAGACCATCGCCAAGCAGCTTGGTGAGAAGGTGACAACAGTTGGTGCGATTATTCCCAAATGGAAGAAACACAATAGAACTGTCAATCTCCCTCGGCCTGGGGCTCCATGCAAGATCTCACCTCGTGGAGTTGCAATGATCATGAGAACGGTGAGGAATCAGCCCAGAACTACACGGGAGGATCTTGTCAATGATCTCAAGGCAGCTGGGACCATAGTCACCAAGAAAACAATTGGTAACACACTACGCCGTGAAGGACTGAAATTCTGCAGCGCTCGCAAGGTCCCCCTGCTCAAGAAAGCACATATACAGGCCCGTCTGAAGTTTGCCAATGAACATCTGAATGATTCAGAGGAGAACTGTGTGAAAGTGTTGTGGTCAGATGAGACCAAAATTGAGCTCTTTGGCATCAACTCAACTCGCCGTGTTTGGAGGAGGAGGAATGCTGCCTATGACCCCAAGAACACCATCCCCACCGTCAAACATGGAGGTGGAAACATTATGCTTTGGGGGTGTTTTTCTGCTAAGGGACAGGACAACTTCACCGCATCAAAGGGATGATGTACCGTCAAATCTTGGGTGAGAACCTCCTTCCCTCAGCCAGGGCATTGAAAATGGGTCATGGATGGGTATTCCAGCATGACAATGACCCAAAACACACGGCCAAGGCAAGAAAGGAGTAGCAAGAAGAAGCACATTAAGGTCCTGGAGTGGCCTAGCCAGTCTCCAGACCTTAATCCCATAGAAAATCTGTGGAGGGAGCTGAAGGTTCGAGTTGCCAAACGTCAGCTTCGAAACCTTAATGACTTGGAGAAGATCTGCAAAGAGGAGTGGGACAAAATCCCTCCTGAGATGTGTGCAAACCTGGTGGCCAACTACAAGAAACGTCTGACCTCTGTGATTGCCAACAAGGGTTTTGCCACCAAGTACTAAGTCATGTTTTGCAGAGGGGTCAAATACTTATTTCCCTCATTAAATTGCAAATCAATTTATAACATTTTTGACATGCGTTTTTCTGGATTTTTTTTTGTTATTCTGTCTCTCACTGTTCAAATAAACCTACCATTAAAATTATAGACTGATCATGTCTTTGTCAGTGGGCAAACGTACAAAATCAGCAGGGGATCAAATGCTTTTTTCCCTCACTGTATGTCTGTGCCTATTGTCTGGAGCCCCTGCTATTGCCTGGCTGATTCCCAGTCACAGAATACGAGGAAGCTAGATCTGCCTAGCAAGATTCCTTTCTGCCCACAGAAAGTAAATTAGAGTTTCATCAATATGGCAGATGAGTTGTTATAGACTGAATAAGTGACCTGGGCTGTGGAGCGGTGGGCATGGCCGTGGAGACTAGGCACTTTGGGTCCTTGGGGAAATGAGAGGCTCCTCACCCAGGCCCTACATTAATGACTTCTGTTTAGTCTTGATAATGTCAGCTAATTAATTAATCAAGGACAATGGAACCAGTACATACACCTCCTGGCTAAAGCAGCTTTTGTCTGGGTCAATGAATAAAATAACCGGTGATTAGAGCCAGGAAATAATCTTCAATTCACATCCTCCCTCAATGCCCTGGCTGGCTGGCTGGCACACCTGTGTGGGTTGGGCGTAGCCAAGGCCTGGAGCACCATACAGAGGACATTCATCACATTGGTTAATTTAATCCATCGTAATTGATGAATGAGGAAACTACACAATGGTATATAATGATATGCTATAGCATCTAATGAACGAATGTAATAAAATAACGATAAAACACGTCTCCTTCTGAAATGCTCTCCGTGCATTAAGACTAGTTCAAGAGGTTAGATTTAAAGACCTACCCAGGCAGGGCAGGCTGAAAAACACTGGGCATTGACCAACTGTCCCAGCAGCCCTTGGGCCTGCCATCATTTAGTGAGTAATACCCTGTTTTCCACATAATCAATTAGTTAACTGTTAATTAGTGGGGCCATTCATTACGTTGGCGTGTCAGGGACCTGGATGGGAGGGGCGTGGTGTGGTCCTGCTGTCGCCCCTGGGATGGCCGCGCCCTCCTCCTGTGGTCCGTGGCCGCTCAGACACACCACCACCATCACTCCTGCATCTAAACAGGATACACACAGCCATTACTCTGCTGTTACACAGCCAAGGAAGTGTTGAATTAACGTGACACGACCACGTTAGCATCCTAGTAGTACTTCTCATTATGAGACAAATTCCGAACACATCCCCATTACCCGTGTTCGTCCCAGCCCTCTCCTCTCCCGTGTTGCGCTAGCCAGTGAGCTGCAGTAGATATCATTAATGTAGCACAGATGTTCCAGCATTCCCCAGTGTTTCAGCCCTCATTGCTGGAGCGTACCAGTATGCTACTGCTGCTTCTGCTGCTGCATCGGCTCCCTCGCTCGTTTCAGTGCATTTTTTATGTAAGCAGACTTAGATCTGCTGCATGTGTGTGGTATGTCTGTATGTGTGTTTGTGTGCACGTACGTGCCATGCACGTGTGTGTGTGTGCGTGCGTGTGTGCGTGCGTGCGTGCGTGCGTGTGCGTGTGTGTGTGTGTGTGTGGAGGCCCAGTCTGTGCATGATAAAGATGGCTAGAGCCATTGAGAGTGTGGCTCTGTGTAATGGCCAGTGCTGTTGAGGTATGATTAGGGGCAGAGGGAGATTAAAACAGTAAGATATTGACTGGCCCTATGATGGATGAGAGCTGTTTGGGGGGATCAAATAAACATTAAGAAATGTATTCTGCTGGTGACATGCTCATTAGGGACTTGGTGAAAGGGGAGAGAGGAAGAAACGTGTCACAGATTTCTCTTCCTTGTCCTTTCCAGCCTTCTGTCTGACGGTGGGAACCAGGAGGAATAGAGGAGGAAAGAAGTGATGTGAAATCAGTCACTGATACAGTTACTGTCTAATATCAGCTAGTGTTATTTATCTGTTACAGAATGTGCTCCTTCAAGCCACCAGTGAGTGCTGTAGAGTGGAGGTGTTTTGTTCAGGTGGTGATCGTCATGTTATGGGTCTGAGTACTGGTTGTTGGGTTAGTGGAACTGTCTACTGAGCATCCCCTCACTGTCTCTTATCTTTAGACTGCTAACTACACTGAACAAAAACATAAACGCGACATGTAAAGTGTTGTTCGCATGTTTCATGAGCTGAAATAAAAGATCCCAGAAATTTTCCATAAACACAAAAAGCTTATTTCTCTAAAATATTGTGCATACATTTGTTTACATCCCTGTTAGTTAGCATTTCTACTTTGCCAAGATAATCCATCCAACTGACAGGTGTGGCATATCAAGACGCTGATTAAACAGCATGATCATTACACAGGTGCAGCTTGTGCTGAGGACAATAAAAGGCCACTCTAAAATGTGCAGTTTTGTCACACAACACAATGCCACAGATGTCTCAAGTTTTGATGGAGTGTGCAATTGGCATGCTGACTGCAGGAATGTCCACCAGAGCTGTTGCCAGAGAATTGAATGTTAATTTCTCTACCAAAAGCCGCCTCCAACGTCACTTTTAGAGAATTTGGCAGTACATCCAACCAGCCTCACAACCGCAGACCACGTGTAATCACACCAGCCCAGGACCTCCACATCCGGCTTCTTCACCTGTGTGATCGTCTGAGACCAGCCACCCAGACAGCTGATGAAACTGTGGGTTTACACAACCAAAGAATTTCATGCTGTAATGATCATGCTGTTTAATCAGCTTCTTGATATGCCACACCTGTCAGGTGGATGGACTATCTTGGCAAAAGAGAAAAGCTCACTAACAGGGATGTAAACAGATTTTGCCAAAAATCTGAGAGAAATAAGCTGAATGGAAGATTTCTGGGATCTTTTATTTCAGCTCATGAAACATGGGACCAACACTTGACATGTTGCGTTTATATTTTTGTTCAGTATTGTTAGTTAAATACTTAACCAAATATCTACCCGGACTATCTGCATTGACCCTTTTTGCACTAACTCTTTTGACTCATCACATACGCTGCTGCTACTGTTTACCAGCTGTCACTTTATTCCTAGTTATGCAGTATGTATATATCTACAGTGAGGGGGAAAAGTATTTGATCCCCTGCTGATTTTGTACATTTGCCCACTGACAAAGAAATGATCAGTCTATAATTTTAATGGTAGGTTTATTTGAACAGTGAGAGACAGAATAACAACAAAAAAATCCAGAAAAACGCATGTAAAAAATGATATAAATTGATTTGCATTTTAATGAGGGAAATAAGTATTTGACCCCTCTCAATCAGAAAGGTTTCTGGCTCCCAGGTGTATTTTATACAGGTAACGAGCTGAAATTAGGAGCACACTCTTAAAGGGAGTGCTCCTAATCTCAGCATGTTACCTGTATAAAAAACACCTGTCCACAGAAGCAATCAATCAGATTCCAAACTCTCCACCATGGCCAAGACCAAAGAGCTCTCCAAGGATGTCAGGGACAAGATTGTAGACCTACACAAGGCTGGAATGGGCTACAAGACCATCGCCAAGCAGCTTGGTGAGAAGGTGAAAACAGTTGGTGCGATTATTCGCAAATGGAAGAAACACAAAAGACTGTCAATCTCCCTCGGCCTGGGGCTCCATGCAAGATCTCACCTCATGGAGTTGCAATGATCATGAGAACGGTGAGGAATCAGCCCAGAACTACACGGGAGGATCTTGTCAATGATCTCAAGGCACCAGGGACCATAGTCACCAAGAAAACAATTGGTAACACACTACGCCGTGATGGACTGAAATCATGCAGTGCCCGCAAGGTCCCCCTGCTCAAGAAAGCACATATACAGGCCCGTCTGAAGTTTGCCAATGAACATCTGAATGATTCAGAGGAGGACTGGGTGAAAGTGTTGTGGTCAGATGAGACCAAAATGGAGCTCTATGGCATCAACTCAACTCGCCGTGTTTGGAGGAGGAGGAATGCTGCCTATGACCCCAAGAACACCATCCCCACCGTCAAACATGGAGGTGGAAACATGCTTTGGGGGAGTTTTTCTGCTAAGGGGACAGGACAACTTCACCGCATCAAAGGGACGATGGACGGGGCCATGTACCGTCAAATCTTGGGTGAGAACCTCCTTCCCTCAGCCAGGGCATTGAAAATGGGTCGTGGATGGGTATTCCAGCATGACAATGACCCAAAACACACGGCCAAGGCAACAAAGGAGTGGCTCAAGAAGAAGCACATTAAGGTCCTGGAGTGGCCTAGCCAGTCTCCAGACCTTAATCCCATAGAAAATCTGTGGAGGGAGCTGAAGGTTTGAGTTGCCAAACGTCAGCCTCGAAACCTTAATTTGGAGAAGATCTGCAAAGAGGAGTGGGACAAAATCCCTCCTGAGATGTGTGTAAACCTGGTGGCCAACTACAAGAAACGTCTGACCTCTGTGATTGCCAACAAGGGTTTTGCCACCAACTACTAAGTCATGTTTTGCAGAGGGGTCAAATACTTATTTCCCTCATTAAAATGCAAATCAATTCATAACATTTTTGACATGCGTTTTTCTGGATTTTTTTGTTGTTATTCTGTCTCTCACTGTTCAAATAAACCTACCATTAAAAGTATAGACTGATCATGTCTTTGTCAGTGGGCAAACATAGAAAATCAGCAGGGGATCAAATACTTTTTTCCCTCACTGTATCTCATTACCTCGTACCACTGCAGGACTGGGACCCCGTGTATATAGCCAAGTTATCGTTACTCATTTTGTATCTATTATTACTTTTATTATAATATATTTTTATTTCACTGCATTGTTGGGAAGGGTCCGTCAGTAAGCATTTCACTGTTAGTCTGTGAAGCATGTGATGAATACAATTTGATTTGATTTGATCAGACACTAAACTGAGGAGACCTGCAGAACCATTTGGCCTCTCTATGTTGTATCACAACAGTGTTATGTCCTGGTATTCCATGACCTGGCCCCATCCTTTGTTTTGTGTTGTGCTGTTGCAGAACATAAAAGAGAAACAGAAAATAATCAACTAATTATGTGAGGTGCTCCTATCAAAGAGCCACAGCATGGGGAGCCAACAGATGTGCAACAGCTGCCATGTTGAGTGTCAACCTTCGCCAAGCTGTCAGTCTCCATTTGCCCCATGCCACGCACCCCTAAATAATGTGTTGTCTTAATTCATTTGCCGCCACACGCCGAAGCGTAATGGATTCTAATATTAAACATAATCCCGTTCCAGAGCGCAATTAGTGGCTAGCTCCACCTATTAACACTTCCATATTAATGAAGTGTCCCAGGGGTTGGAGAGTGGAATTGCCTGCTGTGGTGGGGGTGGTGGCAGTATGCAGATTGTGCCATAGGACTGGGCAGTAGGATGGATGTGTACCCAGGTTGGAAGGTGCCAAGCCAGTGGTGGAGGGACCATCAGTATGCCTGTCTTGCCATGGCACCTTGGCAGTGCCAGCGTGTGTGTGTGTGTGTGTGTGTGTGTGTGTGTGTGTGTGTGTGTGTGTGTGTGTGTGTGTGTGTGTGTGTGTCCATGTGCTGGCTCAGAGGAGGAAGGCACAGACGGGCAGACGGAGGCCAGTGCCATTTTACAGTGGGCATGCTCATGCATGAGTCCAGTTCCCAGGCAGATGTCTGTTCAGGGGGCAGCGTGCGCGGGGGGGGTTGCTGATTGAGCAGATGTTTTAGGGGTGTCTGTTTGTGTTCAGGCTTTCATCTGGCCAGTGAAGGGCAGTGAGGGGACTGTAGAAAGGGTGTTAATATGAGCCCTTCCCCTCCTGAAGAGTGAGGGGTGGGGATAGACTTTGGGGACATGGTCCTTTATCCAGGGGAGGCAGGAGTGGATTAGCCTCTCCATTTTGTTCTTGCTGTCTGATTCACCCTGCTCTCTGCTGTCTTCATGCTAACATGCAGAGTGATCAAGCATGGCATGGTGGAGTTGTGCCACGTAGTCAGACCGCTCAGGGGGATGTTGACCTGGGTGTTGTAGCTCAGTGCTGATGACTTTCTCTGTGTTCTTTTTGATTCTGCATAACAGCAGTTTGGGGGGAAATGTTACCACTTGCCAATTAAGGTGGAATGTGTGAAATTGAGAGGCATGTCAGCTTAGTTACTAGACAGCTAAGGTATTTTACCTCCCTCCTTCTGGCAGACACACAGAGTCCTGGAGAAGACAGGGAGTGAGGGAGGGAGTGCTAGATAGAGAGGAGTGGAGAGAGAGAGAGAGATTCTGTCAGACCTGGGCCCTGACAGTAAATCTCAGTAAGACTAAAATAATGGTGTTCCAAAAAAGGTACAGTTGCCAGGACCACAAATACAAATTCCATCTAGACACCGTTGCCCTGGAGCACACAGAAAACTATACATACCTAGGCCTAAACATCAGCGCCACAGGTAACTTCCACAAAGCTGTGAACGATCTGAGAGACAAGGCAAGAAGGGCCTTCTATGCCATCAAAAGGAACATAAAATTCGACATACCAATTAGGATCTGGCATAAAAATACTTGAATCAGTTATAGAACCCATTGCCCTTTATGGTTGTGAGGTCTGGGGTCCACTCACCAACCAAGAATTCACAAAATGGAACAAACACCAAATTGAGACTCTGCATGCAGAATTCTTCAGGACAACAACACAATTAGACCCAACCAAATCATGAGAAAACAAAAATATAATTACTTGACATATTGGAAAGATTTTACAAAAAAACTGAGCAAACTAGAATGCTATTTGGCCCTAAACAGAGAGTACACAGTGGCAGAATATCTGACCACTGTGACTGACCCAAAATTAAGGAAATATTTGACTATGTACAGACTCAGTGAGCATAGCCTTGCTATTGAGAAAGGCCACCGTAGGCAGACCTGGCTCTCAAGAGAAGACAGGCTATGTTCCCATGCCAATAAAGCCCTTAAATGTGAGTGAGTGAGGTGAGTGAGGTGAGTGAGGTAGGTGAATGAGTGAGTGAGTGAGTGAGTGAGTGAGTGAGTGAATGAGTGAGAGAGAGAGAGAGAGGTGGTCCCTCAATCCCCAGCCTGTTTGTGTTCTGTGATGTATGTAGGGAAACAGATGTCAGTATTTTTCTTTCGATCTATCTCTTTCTCTGTATATCTTTCTCTCTCTCTTTCTACCCCCTTTACTCCCCAAAATTGTAGAGCTTTGTTCCCTGTGAGTTACTTTATCCCATTTGGGTACTAATTAAGTATGGATCATAGCTGGGTATGACATTGTGGCTCTTATGCCTCTGTGTCTGTGGGTGCAGGGCAGACCAGTGGAGTTTGATTGAATGGGAATGAGATAAATGCTGTGTGGAAATGAAATCCTAAAGGCCAAGGTGCTTCATCATCACTGGCCTGGTAGTGTGTGGCATTCCCTCTGCTGTCTGCATCACAGCTGAATTATAACCCACAGAGATGGGAGAGGAGAGGGATGATTACTGACTACAACCCATAGACTATAGCTCCTCTCTCTCTGTCTCTCTCTCTCTCTCTCTCTCTGCTCTCTCTCTGTCTCTCTCTCTCTCTCTCTCTCTCTCTCTCTCTCTCTCTCTCTCTCTCTCTCTCTCTCTCTCTCTCTCTCTCTCTCTCTCTCTCTCTCTCTCTCTCTCTCTCTCTCTCTCTCTCTCTCTCTCTCTCTCTCTCTCTCTCTCTCTCTCTCTCACACACACACACACACACACACACACACACACACACACACACACACTAATGGCCTCCTCTATTAATCATACGATGATGAAAGCTGTTTCCTATATTTAATTGGCCAACAGGACTTCTCAGTGTCTTTGTTCTGTGTAATTCCAGTCTTCAGGGGCATACATTTGTACGAGCTGAATTGGTGAGCTCAACCCTTTGAGCAAATAAAGTGGAGTAGGAGGGTAAGGTAGAGGGGAACTATACATGTCCTTTGTACCTTGGTGAAGTACTACTCACGTTGTTCAACCGACACGGCCTTACTCATTGCTAGAAAAATAAACCACCCTCAAACATTCAATAATATGTTAATTCCTAAGTGAAAATAAATATTTGAGATATTCTACAGCTTTTAACAAGGAGATACCATAACAAACAAGAAATACATCTGCCACAGCTCTTTAGGGGCTTGCTTGGCTTTATAAAGAGGTGTTTCACATCTGTCCAATGAAAAGAAGGCACTATTTTAACCACAGAAACATTAACTCTTTGTTGCCCTCTATATATACTCTAACCAGCCCATATCTATACATTCTGTATATTCGGGCTAGCCATCAGCACTCTGAAATACCCACCTGCTACAGTCAATTGGGGTCCACCAAATCAATTCCAACACTCTCCCCATCTCCTCCTCCCTGCACCCTTTTCTCCAACCATCTCTCTCTCTATTGCTCTCCTCTCTCCTCCAATTGTTTTTTTTTTTATGAAGTGGCTTGGGATGTGGCAGCTGGTGAGTGTTTCCACCATTATTGCTTACAAAAGAAAGGTGGACCGAAAGAGAAAAGTCAATTTTGTGGCCACAGCCCAGTGGCTTCCTATTAGATTGTAAATATGTAACTGTTATTAAGCAGCGTGTTGTAGTGAACGCTTTGGTGGTTTCACAAATAGGTACTGGGAGAGGGTCCTGAAGGGTAATGACCCCTCCCCCTTTAAACACACACACACACACGGTTACGCACCAGCCCCATCCAGTGTTCTGTACATAATTGCGCTTTTAAGAATGATTTAAAATTATTTTACCTGTATATGTTTTTATGGTTGCTACGATTTTTCAAACAAGTCTTAATAATTCAACAAGACGCCTCTATAAGAGCTACAGTGAAAAGGTACAAACACATCCAGAATGATATCCTACTGAGCACATTATGTTTCACAGAGCCCCTGATAGCAATGTTACACAGGCATGTCTATTACACAGCGGAGAGAGACAGTGCAGTGTTGGGCTTTTTATGTTGGTGAAGGTTAGAGGAGAGAGAGCATGGGGATATTTACTGAGTGTGCCCCCCTCTGTCCCACCCCCTGCTACGCCAGCGTTTGAGCCTCACAGCCGGAGGACATGTTGTGCACCAGAACCCCACTTCCCCCTTCACAAGCACCCCCCCCACCCATGGACAGCCCACACAGGGACACACACTTCCTCATTAAAAAAACAACAGCCATTAATGTTAGATGAGGGCTGGGGGAGGGAGGGAGGGAGGGAGGGAGGGAGGGAGAGAGATTTCCCCCTACTGAGTGATTCATGATGGATCCTCCCAGACAGAGAGACAGGCTCACAGACAGACATATAGAAGAGGGCACATAGACATTCCCCTACAGACAGACTGGGGCACACAGACAGAGTGACTGACTGACGTCATGCCTGTAAAGTGGTGTTAGCTTCAGAGATGGGCAATCTATCTTACACCTGATAAATGCATGCGAGAGTGAAGCATACATGGCTCAGCAGCACCGCTTCAGCACAACTGCAATTAAAATAGATTGATAAAGAGATGCTGTGTGAATTAATGTACAAACATACAAACACGCACACACACACACACACACACACACGCGCACACACATGCGCGCACACACACACACACACACACTGCAGGCCCAGTGATAACTGTGGGGTTGAGAGATAAGACACAGCTTACTCACGACTACTCACACATACGCACACACACAAACAAACAAATTAACAAATCTCATCCGCATCCCAAATAGAAATCTGTCTGCATTGTTTCATTATGTGAGCATTGGGGCCAGTTCATTCCGAGGCTAATTCCACCGGTCAATTCCCCCTGGTCAATGCCCAATCCACAGAGACATTCCACTCAATTCCAATTCCACTTCCCCCAATACAATGGACAGTTGGACGTCCAGGGAATCAATTCCATCAATGTGAGGATCAACCTCAAACTCTGGAGTCTATAAAGTCTGAAGGCTGCTGACTCAGACATTCACAGGTCTGTTTATTCATTTGCATATAGATGTTTATTTAACCTTGTAGGTTTACCATAGCCATAATGGCCATCATTGTGTGTGTTGGTGTTGGTGTGTATGTGTCTCTCTGTGTGTGTGTGTGTTGAGGTTGGTGTGTATGTGTCTCTCTGTGTGTGTGTGTGTTGAGGTTGGTGTGTATGTGTCTCTCTGTGTGTGTGGGTGTTGAGGTTGGTGTGTATGTGTCTCTATGGGGGGGGGCAGAGCTGTATCCCTGTAGCAGTGGCTGGTCTGTGGGGACGGGGGCTGCGGCTGTGTGTGTCTGCAGGCCCTGTCTGTGTGTGTGGAGCTGGAGGAGGGAGGGAGAGAGGAGGGCAGCCTGCGCTAGCTGCATAATACATGCTCTCCTGCGGCACTCTTTAAAGCATAATTACACTCATCAAAGCCAGGAAGGCCCGTCTCGCCCACTGACTCTTAGCTAAAACAAAGGCTCAACACAAAACACAACCACAGCCTGGTTCTCTGGCCACGTTACTGTAAACACGCCATGGTATACATCATTGTGTGAGTTTATTAACCAAGTTGTATATTTGAACCCGGTATCCCTGAGAATGGTGCTACCTGGGTTTTTTTATATGATGGGGATTATTCCTCCTTTGCAGCACCCTGGCATGGCCCATGCTGGCAGCTAGGGCACTAGCCAGTCATTTCTATGTTAATAACCTTTTTCAGTGGGCTAAATCAGGGTCACAGTGTTTCTTGGTAGTCTTAAACAAATCTACTTTGTAATAAAAGTATACACCTCACACACAGGGTTATAGGCTTACAAAGAAGAAGACACCTGTACCATGTCAGTTATAGAGTTGAAATGTATTACATTTTGAGTTTGCGTCCCAATATTACACTTTCTATACATCACAGAAGACTGAAATATAACAAAACAGTTTGACATAGAAACACCGGATCTTCTGATTTATTTTATTTTATAATGTTTATTAATTATGCAATTATTAAAATAATTAGTAACATTCCACCCATGAGACCACTAGAGGGCGCTTTGGTCATTCGACTGCAGGAAAGGGCTACACCCTGGCATGGCCCAGGCTGCTTCACCAATACTGAGCTGGGCTGCTCCTTTAAACAGAGCTCCTCTACCCAGGCCTTCTATATGCCGGAAGGAAGGAAGGAAGGAAGGAAGGAAGGAAGGAAGGAAGGAAGGAAGGAAGGAAGGAAGGAAGGAAGGAAGGAAGGAAGGAAGGAAGGAAGGAAGGAGGGAGGGAGGGAGGGAGGAGGGAGGGAGGGAGGGAGGGAGGGAGGGAGGGAGGGAGGGATATAATCCATGCACACTAGTTTAGGGCTCTGAACTTTCAGGACAGTTGAAGGAGTGGCTACTTAACTTTTTCTTTGATTCATTCTCCTAAATTAATACAAGTCATCGTCAATCATTTCCACTTCTCACTGGTCAAAGATCACACAGAGCAGTGTATCACTTGGCAAACCATGCTTGACTCCTGGATCCCTCCCCAGCTCCGCTCTCAAATTCAGCTCCACGAGCCAACGTCCGCCCCTCTCCACTCCCCTGTCTCACCCTCTGATCCCCCTGCACCCCCTGTGTCTCTGGGAAAAGGTCAAGGTTGTGTGTGAGCTGTTGGCTCTGTGTCCAGGCACACACTGGGTGTGTGTGGTGAGCATACACCCATAGGGGGAGGCCATGGGGGGTGTTGGAGCCCCAGAGTGGGCGGTGGGTACACCTGTTGCTGCTCTGGAGATGAGAGGGGAGGGAGGTGTGACAGAGACATTGGGCTCTGCTGCTGCATACCACCATGCTGCTACAACGCCATACAGAGGATCAGAGACCATGCTGCCACAACGCCATACAGAGGATCAGAGACCATGCTGCCACAACGCCATACAGAGGATCAGAGACCATGCTGCTACAACGCCATACAGAGGATCAGAGACCATGCTGCTACAACGCCATACAGAGGATCAGAGACCATGCTGCTACAACGCCATACAGAGGATCAGAGACCATGCTGCTACAACGCCATACAGAGGATCAGAGACCATGCTGCTACAACGCCATACAGAGGATCAGAGACCATGCTGCCACAACGCCATACAGAGGATCAGAGACCATGCTGCCACAACGCCATACAGAGGATCAGAGGTGGAGGAAGGAGAAATTCACACACACTCAAATGAGCAGTTGGAAACAGACAGTTTTTTACATCTGTTCTGTGAGTTGCTGTGTGCATCTGTGTACTTAAACCCAGCAGGCATTTCTCTATAGGAGCGGCAACACACACACACACACACACACACACAACACACACACACACACACACACACACACACACACACACACACACACACACACACACACACACACACACACACACACACACACACACACACACACACACACACACACGGTTATTGCTGGTGGGGGATATTAGTAGTTGAAACACAGCACCATGATAAGGAGGACTTAGTCCTAATAACGTCTCTACTCTGCTTATTTTATGTGCAGATAAAATGTTCCTGTTTTTAACTGGGTTTAGGGAAACTGCAGATAAGAGCAGTCCCTCTCTCTCACACACACAAACACACACACACACACACACACACACACACACACATGCGTGCAGACACACGCCCCCGCACTCACACAAGCAAACAGTCATTGTTTTCCTCCGTTGGGTCATTATTTCTCTGGTGGGTTTATCATGTGGTGTACAGTATTTTTTGGGTGTTAATCTCCCAGCGTTTGATTACTTCCAGCTAATTAAACAGAAAGGCTGCCAATACCAAGCAGCTGACAGTCACTGGGATGGCGCACTGAGGTGGCACACTGTAGCCCTCTGCCATTCTACTTCCTCTCTGAGACACTGTGCCAAACAGGCTCAGTCATCACATACACACACATACGCACGCACACACACACACACATACACTACCGGTCAAAAGTTTTAGAACACCTACTAAGGGTTTTTCTTTATTTTTACTATTTTCTACATTGTAGAATAATAGTGAAGACATCAAAACTATGAAATAACACACATGGAATCATGTAGTAACCAAAAAAGTGTTAAACAAATATAATGTATTTTATATTTGAGATTCTTCAAACAGCCACCCTTTGCCAAGTGGGGTGGAGTGGTTCAATTCCTGGTTGGGGTGCTGGTTGGAGGACTGGCCTGTTCTTACCCCCCTCTTTCTCTCACACCGCTGGAGGCCAGGGAGAAGGAGGAGGGCTGGGTTCCGTGGCTGCCTCCCTGGCTCCCTGACTCCCCGCTTGGGGCTGAACATGGCTGAGATCAGCATCCCTTCCCTGGGCCATATTAGTGATGAGGAAACGAAAGGAGAGCAGCGGAGAAATTGCTTATAGATTTATTTCTGCAGAAATTGGAATCGGCTGCAATGTGTTTTGTTTTTCTCTCCTTCAGTTCAACGCTCCCTATGAATTTTGAGCAGGGGGCTCAAAGAAACCTTTAGCGGCGTACCGTATGGTATTAAAAGGGGGGTGAGATGGCGGAAGGCAGATTTGAAGGGGACCATGATAAATGTCACAGATGACAATGAGAGTGTCACAGTGGAGAGATGCCCTTTTCCCCAGTCCCTGAGCATCCCCGCTCCACACTCAGGTCTCAATCCCATGTCAAGTGGTTCAACCTGCACATCCAGATGCATGATGCTACACATGAAACAACATGCATCTGGTAGTCGTGCTCTTGCTCCTGTCTGGCTTGGCAGACAGACAGGCAGGCAGGCAGGCAGGCAGACAGACAGACAGACAGGATGTCCTTAGCCCAAGGCCAGGCCTCTGGATCGGGCTGAGAGAGGATGTGGTGACGATGAGGGAGAATGGAGTATAGGGCCATCAGGATCCTGAGGACCGCCTGCCTGCCTTCTTCTGTCATCCCAGCTAGCTCACTAACTGACTGAATGACTGTCTGACTGGCTGACAGTAGTGGCTGAGCCTCAGCATATGGAAGGAGAGAGATGCTGAGAGTGACCAAAACTGACCTTCAACAAACACCTCTGTCCTCCCCTAATCTTAAACCAGTGTATGATTGTGTGCATGCATGGCTCACCTGCACACTGAGAGAGATGACTCAGATAGCGAAATAGATGGATGAATCTGGTGGATGAGGGTGAGAGTGTGAAGGATGAAGGTGATCGTTCTTCTTCTCTAGCTCCCCGTCAGGAGGCAGAGAGCACAGAGGAATGTTTTAATCATCATCTCCTGTGAAACAGATAAAGCGTGAGACAAGTGGGATCGTTCTTCATTTACTCAACTAAGCTTTATTGTGTCTAATTGCCCGAGCGCTGAGCTCACCTCTCCATTTCAAGGTGCAGGGATGAAGCTACTAACACACCTCCTTTTCATGTTTGCCTGCTAGTGTACTGTATGTGGGTGTTACAAATGGACTCATTGATGGTAGAAAATGGTTTTCCAAATGATTATTGGTATCATCTGCGTTGGAATAGATGATTATTATTATGCTGCATATGTTCACCTGAAGAGAAAAAACACAGTGCGTCTGTAGCTGTTGGTGTCTGCAGAGGTTTACTCAGCCATTTTTGTTATGGTATTTTTCATATTTTGTAAAGAAATGCCTTCTAAATAATGATGCTATACACCCCATTAATGCGGCACTTTAGCAATAATAAAACCCTGCTATCGGAAATATAGTGCCGCCAGCGTCACTTAATTAATCTTAATTGCTTTAAAACGAGCCACCCTGCAGAATCGCCTCGTTTCTCTAAATGACTTTTCCTCCTACAAAATTGCACACACCAATTTTTTCCCCTGTCTTTGCTGGCGTGATTAAATGTGTTCTGCACCACTATCTAACCCTTATCCCCTCTGTTCCGCTACACAGTGGTGAGCAAAACCTTTTGGTGGCTGCCAGCACGGCCCAGTCATCTGCAGGCAGCTTATTTGCTGTTGTCGGTGGAGGATGAGCAATGACTGAGCCACTGTCCTTATCACCCGTCCACACACCTGCCCTTCCTGCCTGCTTCCTCCCTGCGCCACGCTCTTAATTGCCCCCCTTCCCCTCCCCACCCCTAGCATCGGTTCCTGATAACTGCTTGCGTTACACATTCCTGGATAGAAGCCCTATGTCCATCAGTGCCACGGCAGCCTGCCTGGGTCTGGATTTATGTCTCTGCCACAGCACAGAGAGGTTGGAACTGGAAGACCAGGAATCAGGAATCTTCCTGCCCGGGTGGTATTGGGTGGGGCAGGAATGCTATTATCCATCCTACCAGTTTTTTGGACCGAGGGGAAGGCTTTCTATCTGCCTGGCCTTTCTATGAAGCATGGGAATAGGGCTGTGTCATATGCTGCATGCTCTAAGGGAAGGGAGCGGTCCTTCTGCCTGGGATGTTTAGGAAGGAGCGCTCGGTGTCAAAGCCTCCATACCACTGACGAACGCACAGAGCAGAAAACAAATAAGAACAGTGGGGGGCTTCCTAAACCCCACCGAGCCAGATAGACAGACCCAGAGCTGGGGTTACTATGAGGTGAATGGAAATCTGACAATGGTCTCTCATGCATGGTCCATGTTTAAACATGCTCAGGGGGACGGCACAGGGCCTGCCAGTCTGAGGCTCACTGTGTGGCATCCCTTTCACAGGGTCTTTTGTCTGGTTCAAACTACACACACACACACACACACACACACACACACACACACACACACACACACGCGCGCACACACACACGCACGCACACACCCACACACACACACAGGAGCTAAAAGGCAGGTGGAGCGGACAGTCATGTTTACATATGCTCTCTAAGGGCAGTCACAATGGACTCCGCCCTTGTTTAGTGAGTCTGTGAAAGCCCCCTTTGTGTTAGTGAATATACAGCTGATGAATATCTAATGACTACAGGGTATGCTTCTGTGTATCTGTAATGACTTTTAGTTGGTGCATCCCAGTGGAATGGTGGATAGGAGACGGTTTCTATTGCATCAAAGAATAACCCCACAGTAAACAACAGTAGCTGACTCTCTCCTGGGCAACATTACTCTGGCCTGACTCTCTCCTGGGCAACATGACTCTGGCCTGACTCTCTCCTGGGCAACATTACTCTGGCCTGACTCTCTCCTGGGCAACATTACTCTGGCCTGACTCTCTCCTGGGCAACATTACTCTGGCCTGACTCTCTCCTGGGCAACATGACTCTGGCCTGACTCTCTCCTGGGCAACATGACTCTGGCCTGACTCTCTCCTGGGCAACATTACTCTGGCCTGACTCTTTCCTGGGCAACATTACTCTGGCTGGACGGATCCTGAAAGGTAATTGGGACATAATTTAAAGGCCTGCAGTGGTATGTATCTAAAGGAGCAGCTCCTCTTGTGACAGGCCTGTAATAGTCCTGTGTTAACTCTTCTCTCTGTCAGGCAGCAGGAGGCCAGGGGAGTGGGCTGTGGCCGGGGCCGGGGCCCAATCCCATCCTCAACAGTCTGGACTAGAAATCTCTCCCTCTCTATATCTCTCTCCCTCTCTATCTCTCTCTCCCTCTCTCTCCCTCTCTCTCCCTCTCTCTCCCTCTCCATCCCTCTCTATATATCTCTCCCTCTCTATATCTCTCTCCCTCTCTATATCTCTCTCCCTCTCTATATCTCTCCCTCTCTCTCCTCTCTATATCTCTACCCTCTCTATATCTCTCTCCCTCTCTCTCTCTCTCCCTCTCCCTCTCCCTCTCCCTCTGGAGGGCATAACTGCAGCACAAAGAGATTGTTTCTGGGCCCATTATCACGTTGTGGTAATAGAGAACCGGGATGGGTTTGTGTGTCTGTTGTGTGTCTGTGGTGTGTGCGTGTGCGTGTGTCTGTGTATGTGTGGGCGGGTTCGTGTGTGTTGATGGGTAGTCTATTTGTCAGCCTTGAGAAATGCACTTGAATGCACAGCCTCCAATTTATTCTCCCTCGTACTGTCTTTCCTCTCCGTGTTACGCCCTAAATGTCACGGAGAAAATAAATGTAGCGGATCCTTTCTTCACACTTTATCCCCTCCTCCTCTGAGGTGTATTGCACAAAGGAGGTAGTGAGAGAAAAGGATAGAGAGAGAGAGAGAGAGAGAGAGAGAGAGAGAGAGAGAGAGAGAGAGAGAGAGAGAGAGAAAGTGGAAGAGGATGCAAAGTGGATCCGTTTGGTGTGAGATTGATGGAGGTTGGCTCATTCAAGCTGGCAGCATTCTCAAATAGCAACAGTGGAAACACCACTAGCAGTAGCAGCAGCAGAACACGGCTATAAAAACATCAGCAATAGAAGCAGCAGCAGCTGTCTAAAAGCATCCATCCTGCCCAGCAGCCCAGGGCCAAGACTCCCGAGAACACCTACCTCCATTACGGCTCCAGCTGTAGACAGTAGCAGCAGCAGCCACTGTCCAGCCCTCCAGTGTAAGGGGGCGCTAAGAGCCGCCAGTTGGCAGCCGCCCTCCCCGGTGATAAATGTCCAGGGGCTCAGTTGGTGACGCCAAATTTTTCATCATTAATCCAGGCCATTATGAGGCTGTCTCCCCAGCATTGATCCACCTATCCAGCCCAGCTGACACAGCCCCTCTGGGGTGGACAGGGGGGTCACTCTAGGCTGAGAGAGAGAGGTGGAGGGAGAGAGGCTGAGGGAGAGAGGCTGAGGGAGAGAGGCTGAGGGAGAGAGGCTGAGGGAGAGAGGCTGGGGGAGAGAGGCTGAGAGAGAGAGGTGGAGGGAGGGAGGTGGAGGGAGGGAGGTGGAGGGAGGGAGACTGAGGGAGAGAGGTGGAGGGAGATAAAAAAGAGGGAGAGAGAAACTGTTGGAGAGAGAGGGAGGGAGGGCAATAGAGGGAGGGAGGGAGGGCAATAGAGGGAGGGAGGTGGAGGGAGATAGAGAGATGGAGGGAGATAGAGGGAGGTGGAGGGAGATAGAGAGAGGGAGGGAGGTGGAGGGAGATAGAGGGAGGGAGGTGGAGGGAGATAGAGGGAGGGAGGTGGAGGGAGATAGAGAGATGGAGGGAGATAGATAGAGGGAGGTGGAGGGAGATAGATAGAGGGAGGGAGGTGGAGGGAGATAGAGAGATGGAGGGAGATAGATGGAGGGAGGTGGAGGGAGATAGATAGAGGGAGGGAGGTGGAGGGTGATAGAGGGAGGGAGGTGGAGGGAGATAGAGAGATGGAGGGAGATAGATGGAGGGAGGTGGAGGGAGATATATAGAGGGATGTGGAGGGAGATAGATAGATGGAGGGAGATAGATGGAGGGAGGTGGAGGGAGATAGAGGGTGGGAGGTGGAGGGAGATAGAGAGATGGAGGGAGATAGATGGAGGGAGGTGGAGGGAGATAGAGGGTGGGAGGTGGAGGGAGATAGAGGGTGGGAGGTGGAGGGAGATAGAGAGATGGAGGGAGATAGATGGAGGGAGGTGGAGGGAGATAGAGGGAGGTAGGTGGAGGGAGATAGATAGAGGGAGGTGGAGGGAGATAGAGAGATGGAGGGAGATAGATGGAGGGAGGTGGAGGGAGATAGAGAGATGGAGGGAGATAGAGAGGTAGAGGGAGATAGAGAGGTGGAGGGAGGTGGAGGGAGATAGATAGAGGTGGAGGGAGGTGGAGGGAGATAGATAGAGGGAGGGAGGTGGAGGGAGAGAGAGATGGAGGGAGATAGAGGGAGGTGGAGGGAGATGGAGGGAGGGAGGTGGAGGGAGTTGAGGGAGATAGATAGAGGGACGTGGAGGGAGATAGAGGGAGGGAGGGAGATAGAGGGAGATGGAGGGAGGTGGAAGGAGATAGATAGATGGAGGGAGATAGATAGAGGGAGGTGGAGGGAGATAGATAGAGGGAGGGAGGTGGAGGGAGATAGAGAGATGGAGGGAGATAGATGGAGGGAGGTGGAGGGAGATAGATAGAGGGAGGGAGGTGGAGGGAGATAGAGGGAGGGAGGTGGAGGGAGATAGAGAGATGGAGGGAGATAGATGGAGGGAGGTGGAGGGAGATATATAGAGGGATGTGGAGGGAGATAGATAGATGGAGGGAGATAGATGGAGGGAGGTGGAGGGAGATAGAGGGTGGGAGGTGGAGGGAGATAGAGAGATGGAGGGAGATAGATGGAGGGAGGTGGAGGGAGATAGAGGGTGGGAGGTGGAGGGAGATAGAGGGTGGGAGGTGGAGGGAGATAGAGAGATGGAGGGAGATAGATGGAGGGAGGTGGAGGGAGATAGAGGGAGGGAGGTGGAGGGAGATAGATAGAGGGAGGTGGAGGGAGATAGATGGAGGGAGGTGGAGGGAGATAGAGAGATGGAGGGAGATAGAGAGGTGGAGGGAGATAGAGAGGTGGAGGGAGGTGGAGGGAGATAGATAGAGGTGGAGGGAGGTGGAGGGAGATAGATAGAGGGAGGGAGGTGGAGGGAGAGAGAGATGGAGGGAGATAGAGGGAGGTGGAGGGAGATGGAGGGAGGGAGGTGGAGGGAGTTGAGGGAGATAGATAGAGGGACGTGGAGGGAGATAGAGGGAGGGAGATAGAGGGAGGGAGATAGAGGGAGGGAGATAGAGGGAGATGGAGGGAGGTGGAGGGAGATAGATAGGTAGAGGGAGGGAGGTGGAGGGAGGTGGAGGGAGAGAGACAGAGAGAGCCAGAACCAGGCCAGCCAGTCCAGTTCAGGTTGAAAGGCTCACATAAGCACAGATGTTTGCAGGCGTTGCTATCTCAAGCTTACTAATGAGGGAGGAACAGGAACACTGGTCTTCCTCTAGGTACTGGTTACAACCCTGCTTCATTCACTCAGCCTTAAGGCTTGGACTAGCACTGTCATTCACTCAGCCTTACGGCTTGGACTAGCACTGTCATTCACTCAGCCTTACGGCTTGGACTAGCACTGTCATTCACTCAGCCTTACGGCTTGGACTAGCACTGTCAGGGCTCCACTACACACCAGACAAGATGTGTGAGAGTGTGTAACCCTGAGCACACACACATGCATATACAAACGTACACACACTTGAGTGCACCAGTTGGGACCAATGCACAGCTATTGTCTTAATTCCATTCCCCACTTTCCCTCCATTTGTTCTCCTTTATCCCTCCTGGCCGGCCGGACCCAATTGAGATGGCCCTGCTGTTGCTCACTCCAATATCCCAGCGAATGAGTGGAATAGAAGGCGCTATCTCTGGGGAGAAGCGCAGAGCACCGAGATGTTCCCTCTTTTTACAATTGATATCAAATCGAGGAAAGGAAAGCCTGTCAGCTGTGAAATTACTGATCATCAGGGCCTTTCTTTATTTCTGCTAGCAGAGGGAGTGTGAGCGGGAGGGCTGAGGAGGAGAGGATTGAGGGAGAAAAGAAGGGTATTTGGCCCAGCATGTGTTCTATGCCCCCCCATCCTCCTCCTCCTCTCATCGGTAGTTGGGGCCAATCTTGCCGTGGCTGGGGGGCTCCATGCCTGGGGTCACAGCGTTTAGGAGACTCCTTTTCTCCTGGACCACCAGGTGACGGCTCTATGATGGCCAAAATGAGCCCTATTGACAAATTGACAGCATTATGAGATGGAGGTAGCTAGACATATTGTTTTCCTGTCGGTACCTTGACATTATGAACAAAAGACCCCAGAGATGATACACTAAGAAAAAAAGGGTTCTACCTGGAACCAAAAAGGTTCTATCTACAAACAAAAAAGGTTATTCGGCTGTCCCCATAGGAGAACCCTTTGAAGAACCCCTTTTGGATTCCATGTAGAACCCTTTCCACAGAGGGTTCTACATGGAACCCAAAATAGTTATACCTGGAACCAAAAAGGGTTCTACCTGGAACCAAAAATGGCAGAACCCTTTTGGAACCCTTTTTTCTAAGAGTGTAGGCTAGTCCTTGTATCTCAGGTCCAGTAGAGATGTGTCAGGTGGAACCATGCTGTTGTTCCTAGTTTTCTCTTGGACCAGGTCCTGTAGGTACAGTCACAGCTTGCCCAGCTGCAGAATGCTTATGTAGACTGTATGTGCAAGTGTGAGAGGGGGGTCATGGGACATAGATAGAGGTGTTGGTGGTGGTGGTGAAGGGATGGAGGAGGGGGGTCATGTGACGGAGGTAGAGGGTGTTGGTGGTGGTGGTGAAGGGGTGGAGGAGGGTCATGTGACAGGTAGAGGGTGTTGGTGGTGGTGAATGAGGTCATGTGATGGAGGTAGAGGGTGTTGGTGGTGGTGAAGGGGTGGAGGAGGGATCAATATGTTGTGGTGGTGAAGGGGTGGAGGAGGGGGGATCATGTGATGGAGGTAGAGGGTGTTGGTGGTGGTGAAGGGGTGGAGGAGGGGGATCATGTGATGGAGGTAGAGGGTGGTGGTGGTGGTGAAGGGATGGAGGAGGGGGGTCATGTGACGGAGGTAGAGGGTGTTGTTGGTGGTGGTGAAGGGGTGGAGGAGGGGGGTCATGTGACGGAGGTAGAGGGTGTTGGTGGTGGTGAAGGGGTGGAGGAGGGGGATCACGTGACGGAGGTAGAGGGTGTTGGTGGTGGTGGTGAAGGGGTGGAGGAGGGGGATCATGTGACGGAGGTAGAGGGTGTTGGTGGTGGTGAAGGGGTGGAGGAGGGGGGTCATGTGACGGAGGTAGAGGGTGTTGGTGGTGGTGAAGGGGTGGAGGAGGGGGATCATGTGATGGAGGTAGAGGGTGTTGGTGGTGGTGAAGGGGTGGAGGAGGGGGGTCAACAGCTGGCTAATCACACATACATATATGTATGCACGCATGACTGTAAGTCGCTTTGGATAAAAGCGTCTGCTAAATGGCATATTATTATTATTATTATTGTTATATAGTTGAAGTCGGAAGTTTACATACACCTTAGCCAAATACATTTAAACTCAGTTTTTCACAATTCCTGACATTTAATCCTAGTCAACATTCCCTGTCTTAGGTCAGTTAGGATCACCACTTTATTTTAAGAATGTGAAATGTCAGAATAATAGTAGAGATAATTATTTATTTCAGGTTTTATTTCTTTCATCACATTCCCAGTGGGTCAGAAGTTTACATACACTCAATTAGTATTTGGTAGCATTGCCTTTAAATTGTTTAACTTGGGTCAAACATTTTGGGAAGCCTTCCACAAGCTTCCCACAATACGTTGGGTGAATTTTGGCCCATTCCTCCAGGCAGAGCTGGTGTAACTGAGTCAGATTTGTAGGCCTCCTTGCTCGCACACACTTTTTCAGTTCTGCCCACAAATGTTCTATAGGATTGAGGTCAGGGCTTTGTGATAGCCACTCCAATACCTTGACTTTGTTGTCCTTAAGCCATTTTGCCACAATTTTGGAAGTATGCTTGGGGTCATTGTCCATTTGGAAGACCGATTTGCGACCAAGCTTTAACTTCCTGACTGAAGTCTTGAGATGTTGCTTCAATATATCCACATAATTTTCCTTCCTCATGATGCCATCTATTTTGTGAAGTGCACCAGTCCCTCCTGCAGCAAAGCACCCCCACAGCATGATGCTGCCACCCCCGTGCTTCACGGTTGGGATGGTGTTCTTTGGCTTGCAAGCAGCCCCCTTTTTCCTCCAAACATAACGATGGTCATTATGGCCAAACAGTTCTATTTTTGTTTCATCAGACCAGAGTACATTTCTCCAAAAAGTACGATCTTTGTCCCCATGTGCAGTTGCAAACCGTAGTCTGGCTTTTCTATGGCAGTTTTGGAGCAGTGGCTTCTTCCTTGCTGAGCGGCCTTTCAGGATATGTCGATATAGGACTCATTTTACTGTGGATATATATACTTTTGTACCTGTTTCCTTCAGCATCTTCACAAGGTCCTTTGCTGTTGTTCTGGGATTGATTTGCACTTTTCGCACCAAAGTACGTTCATCTCTAGGAGACAGAACGCGTCTCCTTCCTGAGCGGTATGACGGCTGCGTGGTCCAATGGTGTTTATACTTGCGTACTATTGTTTGTACAGATGAACGTGGTACCTTCAGGCGTTTGGAAATTGCTCCCAAGGATGAACCAGACTTGTGGAGGTCTACAATTTGTTTTCTGAGGTCTTGGCTGATTTATTTTGATTTTCCCATGATGTTAGGCAAGGAGGCACTGAGTTTGAAGGTAGGCCTTGAAATACATCCACAGGTACTCCTCCAATTGACTCAAATGATGTCAATTAACCTATCAGAAGCTTCTAAAGCCATGACATCATTTTCTGGAATTTTCCAAGCTGTTTAAAGGCACAGTCAACTTAGTGTATGTAAACTTCTGCCCCACTGGAATTGTGATACAGTGAATTATAAGTGAAATAATCTGTCTGTAAACAATTGTTGGAAAAATTACTTGTGTCATGCACAAAGTAGATGTCCTAACCGACTTTATTTGTTATTTATTTTTTGGGGGTAGATCAGCTTAATATTGCAGATAGATTGTAACTTCAATGTAATTGTCTACATCACTTCCAATCCCCCATGTTTTTTATATATATACTCCCCTTTATTACTTTTCAACCCCGCCATCCTTTCCCTACTTGGGGTAAATTAGTGAACAACAATGCTTAGGCCTCTACTTCCAGCTTATACTTACTATCTACATTTTATGGACACAGTCAATTTTACAATAATTCTATTTTATTTGTTTTTGCTCCTGAACTTCTTCTACTCTCAACCTCTCCGATCATTTTCATGATGTCCATCCGGTTTGCTTCTATATGCCATATCTTTCTAACTGTGCTCTTTCCCAAAAGCTCCCAACATACAACCTATATACTTATTATGGACACAGTATGCTTACATTATTAGTTATCTTGTTGTTATTATTTGTTGTAAGTTGTTATTAGTCCCATCCTTCAACTCCATTCAACACCTCCCATCTATCTCTTAACACGATCCATATAGGATTTATATTTGCCATATATATTTCAACTGTACTGTGATGTTTTACAAAAGTTCTGAACCTTTCTTTTCTCATTGCTTCTACAGATTGTTCATTAAAAATAAAAATGTTTGCTAAAAGTATTATTATATTATTGATCGATTGACTATGACTTTTCAGATCAAATTCTTTAGCCATTCCTGGAACTGTGTCCAAAAACAAGCTACAAATGGACAGATGATTCTCTCTCTTCACAGCAAAATCTGCAGAGCTGGGAAAATTGTATCCCCCATATAAATAACATTCTATTGGTAGCAAGAATTGTATATAATAATTTAAATAGAAAGATTCTAATTTTTGAATCCGGTGTCGTTTTGCGTGTCAGTTCATAAACACTATGCCATAGGATCTGTACGTCCTAACCAACTTGCCAAAAGTATAGTTTGTTAACAAGAAGTTTGTGGAGTGGTTGAAAAACGTGTTTTAATGACTCTAACCTAAGTGTATGTAAACGTCCGACTTTACAAACACACACACACACACAGACACAGACATAGACATAGACACACGGACGGACAGACAGACAGACAGTCCAGTCTACCCCTCTACCCTTCCCCTGCACCCCTCTACCCTTCCCCTGCACCCCTCTACCCTTCCCCTGCCCCCCTCTACCCTTCCCCTGCCCCCCTCTACCCTTCCCCTGCACCCCTCTACCCTTCCCCTGCACCCCCTCTACCCTTCCCCTGCACCCCTCTACCCTTCCCCTGCACCCCTCTACCCTTCCCCTGCCCCCCTCTACCCTTCCCCTGCACCCCTCTACCCTTCCCCTGCACCCCTCTACCCTTCCCCTGCCCCCCTCTACCAGCAGACGTCACAGACATGCGCCTAGACCCTCCCCTTGGTGATGAATACATTAATGGAGGTGGAGTGAGTTATTACTCTGCTGTTTCCCAGATGGAAAAATGGAAAATGATCAGCTAATTTCCCCTGCTGTCATGGTGACAGGAAATTGCACATGGTGTCAGATTCTATTAGACACAACACCATTACTTTTATTTGGAAATAACCTAAGTCAACAACATACACAGAGAGGTGAGTGGGTTGGAGCATTTATGTTATAACTCTGAGTTACTAGTGAGGTCTTTCCCAGTGGCCTCACAGGAATTCCTCTCAGCTCTTTGAGAATCCTTATCTACAAGGTATAGGCTTTTTGATTGTATATTCCTCTATCTCTTCTTCCCACCCCCCTCTCTTCCCATCCATCTCCAGATGACGTTCTGATCTTGACACACTGACAGGCAACTGGGAATTCTATCATAGAATCAACCACCTATTAATCTCTTTCCTGACAAGGTCTTTTTAATAAGTAAGAATTGCCAAAGCATTTGATTTAACCCACTATAATAGGATGAATGTTACTGTTTTCATGGATCAATTGCCCACATTAGCATTCCTCCTACCATGCCTGTATCTCCCAGAGTCTCTCTAATTGTTAATCTCTAATAGTATATATAGAGTATTTCTGGTGGTACTGATGTGATGGTGGTAATCAGTGTGTCCGTCTCTATTGATAGCCAGTGGGTGTGATGATAGCCAACAGAGGAAGCATCCTCCCTCTACATGTGATCCGGGTGTCATCATCCAGAGGAGAGGCCCATTAAAACAATGTTTTGTGATTGGGTGTCTCACTCTGCCAGTGAAAGGAGATTGATTTCCATTTCCCCTCCATTCCATCCCAGACATCATGTTTTTAGGCAGCTCCGGTCTCTCCATCTCAACCCCTCCTTTTGTTTTCCTGTTGAAATATTCACCAGCTCTTTGTGTTTTTTTTTTCCATCTGTCCCTCTTTTCTCCCTGTCAAAATATTTCCCTCCAATTTTAAATTGTTGTGCACTTGTGTGTGTGTGTGTGTGTGTGTGTGTGTGTGTGTGTGTGTGTGTGTGTGTACCTTGCTGTTAATGTAGAGTGTGTGTGTGTGTGTGTGTGTGTGTGTGTGTGTGTGTGTGTGTGTGTGAGAGAGAGGTGTGTGTATACCTTGCTGTTAATGTAGAGTGTGTGTGTGGTGTGTGTGAGTTGTGTGTGAGGTGTGTGTGTGCACGCCTTTTTGTAAGTTTACAGTGTGTGTGGGCTCCTCTGGCAGCTGAATGGAAATCAAGTAATATTATTTGATGTATCTCCATGAATGTTTTCCCCTCGGTAAAAAATGGGGGTCTGTGAGTGTGTGTGTGTGTGTGTGTGTGTGTGTGTGCATATCTGTGTTTGTGTGTGTTCTGGCATTGTCGTGCGGATGCCGATACCGTGTTGTTGTCTGTCAGTGCTGCAGGCCAAGCGGAGAGACGGAGGGAGAGCACATGAAAAATACATAATGATCATACCGCCACAGTGCACACAAAGGCCTAATTGGGGAGAGGGGTCTTCCCCTGTTTGTGTGCAGAGAGGCTGGGGGAGAGGGGCTGGGGGAGAGGGCTGGGGGAGAGGGGCTGGGGGAGAGGGCTGGCATCCTGGAGACTCTGTTACATGCCTTCATTTGTTTATCTTATTTACCCAGAAGCCTGCTCTGGTTTATCTGGTTTATGTACACAGACTCTGTCTGGCTGGGGTTTGTTTTTGTTGAATAAATAATAACAGCATGTACTGTAGGCTATATCCAATACTCCAATATCATCAATGAAAAGCAGTAGTGGAATTGTCTCTGTGTGCCGTAACTCAGTGACCATGCGACCATGTAACTGTGACTATATGACTATGTGACTATGAGTGCTGTGTAATAGTAGGTCAGTTTGTTGTTTATGTTTGTATAGGAATGTATACTGCGTTATTTGTTCTGCATTTGATTCTATTTGAGGTGCTGTCAAAAGGGGTTTAAGTGTAGGTGCCAGGAGGAGTGAAGGGCATCTCGTCACCTCCTCCTCCTCACACCACTCTCAGACCTATTATAGCCATCAGGACCCAACTGGCTGTCCACACACTGCCTGCTTACAAAACAATCATATCTTATCAAATGAGAATACCCCCCCCCCCAAAAAAAAAAATCTCCTGCTCCTCCTGAGAACAGACAGATGAATAACAGTCGGTGGATAATGCCCTCGGTCGTATGTGCAGCACAATTGAATTCCTGTGTGTGGCGTCGTTAAGTGCAGCCGGGGCATCATGCAATAGGAGGCCTCCATTTTCTCACTGACTCACATTAAAATTCTAAATGCAAATTAAAACAGCACTTAATTGGCACAGTGACCAAGCTAATAAAAAAGTGTACCCGGAGATCTCTACACTTTCTATTGGGTTGAGCAGCTGTCTTAGGAAACAATGAGAGAGAGAGAGAGAGAGAGAGAGAGGAAACAATGAGAGAGAGAGAGAGAGAGAGAGAGAGAGAGAGAGAGAGAGAGAGAGAGAGAGAGAGAGAGAGAGAGAGAGAGAGAGTGAGTCAACTAGAGTCAGGTCAGCCGGCTGAAGAGCCAGCGGGCTTTACTGTATATGAGAGGGGGGAGGGGCCAGCACTGTTGAGGAAATAAAAGGGAAATAATTTATTTTACATAATGCAATACTAATATGTGGGCCCGGTTAATAAGGAATGTATTGAGAGCTGAGAGTGAAACTTCCTTCTATGCACTCTGCCCATTCACAGTTTAGATCTATTAACTAGTGCCACCATGCACTGAGTCAGGGAAAGCAAAGCCCAGCCCGTTCACAGTTGGCACCACTCAAGACTTCCGCATAGTGCCACATGTGCATGTTGGAAGTGGAGATGCTGAAAGTGCAGTAAAGGGTAAATCTGTAGGGGTAATGACAGAGTGTTTTAACCAGAGTACAGGACAGGAGAGGTGATGTTCTTACGCCTGCTTTTGACTCTAAAGTTGGCTCTTAACTGAAGACCATCTTCAATATGCTTTAAGTGGCTGATGTCTGGAGTGGCCTCTTCTCAATTCGTCCTGCCGGCTGGCTGGAACTGGGGTGTGAGGCGAGGGACACTGGGCGGTCACCAGAGATGATTGAGTGTAGCTGACTGTGTACTGTCCGGGGGTCCTTGGGGTGTCTGGTCCCTCCAAGGACTTAATGTCATGGTTTATACCTTGTCATAAATTCAGCTGAACGATGGCCCTGATTCATATTCCATTTTTTTTTTTTTCATTCTCTTTTGGTGATGAAGTCTTGTCCATCTCAAGGTCACAGACAGACTGATTACTTTCTACATCCCTCCCCTCCTTCATCTGTCTGCTCATCCCCCTCTCTTCATCCTCCTCTCTCTTCTCCTCTCTCTATCATCTCTCTCTCTTCTCCTCTCTCTATCATCTCTCTCTTCTCCTTCCATATCAGTGTTTTAGAAGAAGCTCTTGTCTTTGTCCTGTTTCAGCTGTAGTCCTGCGCTCTATGTGCAGACGATGGCATGTAAAACTGTGGAATGATACGAGAGGGTTATATTCGCAACTCTCATTGGTCCTCAACAGACCTGCATCATGGACAGCCCTCCCAGTAACTTCCTGAGGTCCCAAATCACTAGCTCTCTAGAGGGGGTTTAGAGACGTAAGTGCAGTGCACTCCCCAAAGAGAGGACAAATGACATGGACAATAGGTTAAGAAAGCAGGCTTTCCGTCCCCCTCTTTGTCCCCTTCATGTAGGTGGGGTACGAGACGAGGGGTGTGGGGACGCATTGATCTGATGGATGGGGAAATGTGGGTCAGGTAATCCAGTGGTCTGCATGGGAACACTCTTTCATGCTAGACTGCCTTCCAATAAATAAGAAATGTAGTCTACCTCACAGATGTAATATTAACCTGTACTTCCCCGTGGAGAGAACAGGGGGCTGGCTCCAGGGGTGTAGAAGGCTACGGGGCACAGTGCTAATGGCTAAACACATCCACAGTGTTGGAGGATTACAAGACAGGGGATCTGTGGGGAATACATCCCACGGATAGAGAGGACTGGGGGTGGGGAGAGGAGAGGAGGGATAGAACTGGGGGTGAGGAGAGGAGAGGAGAGGAGATGAGATGAGATGAGATGAGATGAGATGAGATGAGATGAGATGAGATGAGATGAGATGAGATGAGATGAGATGAGATGAGATGAGATGAGAGGAGAGGAGAGGAGAGGAGAGGAGAGGAGAGGAGAGGAGAGGAGAGGAGAGGAGAGGAGAGGAGAGGAGAGGAGAGGAGAGGAGAGGAGAGGAGAGGAGAGGAGAGGAGAGGAGAGATAGTGAAGGCATCTCATTTGAATCTCAAGTCGCTACATCTCATTCCACTGGCGGTCATGGTAAGGATGCTAGAGGTGATGTAGCCATAGAGGGATGTTTTAACGGTGAAGGACAAGTGCAGGGGTGGATGGAAAGGTAGAGATGGAGAGAGGGAGAGGGAGAGAGAAGAGCTGAGTTGAGAAAAATAGAGAGTGGTAAGGATGTAAGCTGTAGCCCTCTGGAGCTGTCAGACCAGTGTTTCATACTCTGTCTCCTTCCTGCCTCTTGTCTCTCTGACTACCATCCTGACTGCCCTTCAGCCCAACAACACTGCTACTGGTCTAGTGGTCACACTCCCTGACAGAGAGACTGCAGGGCTCTCACCCTACAATGGCACATATTACATGCCAAATCACAGCCATTGGACACACCACACAGTCAGGAGAAAATACCACCTCCGTCTCTATGTGGATTCTGCATAATTGTAATAATTATAAGAGATAAAATATTGTGCTGGATGCACAGTGAGAAATAACTTATGGTCGCTTGAAAAATGGCCTGATTCTGGAAATGAGACGGAGGGAGAAGGAGAATATTCAAGTCTTTATCTGCAGCTTTCATTACTGGAGCTTTAATGGGACGATTCTGAGAGAGGAATGTTAATTATCCGTTGATTCGTTTTCTGGGAGAGAAAAGCGAGGGATGGATCAGCCAGAACAAATACTATACAGACTTATTGTGTGATGGACTATTTTCTAATACCTAGTTGTGTGTTCAGAGCCAGAGTCAGCCTATTTCTCTGCATATTTAATGTCATCCATGACTGGCTGCTTATCAGGACATGGGTTAATACATACACTACATGATCAAAAGTATGTGGACACCTGCTCGTCGAACATCTAACTCCAAAATCATGTGCATTAATATGGAGTTGGTCCCCCCTTTGCTGCTACAACAGCCTCCACTCTTCTGGGAAGGCTTTCCACTAGATCTTGGAACATTGCTGCGGGGACTTGCTTCCATTCAGCCACAAGAGCATTAGTGAGGTCGGGCACTAATGTGGGGCGATTAGGCCTGACTCACAGTCGGCGTTCCAATTCATTCCAAAGGTGTTCGATGGGGTTGAGGTCAGGGCTCTGTGTAGGCCAGTCAAGTTCTTCCACACCGATCTCCACAAACCATTTCTGTATGGACCTCGCTTTGTGCACATGGGCATCGTCATGCTGAAACAGGAAAGGGCCTTCCCCAAACTGTTTCCACAAAGTTGGAAGCACAGAATCATTTAGATATCATTGTATGCGTAGCGTTAATATTTATTTCCCTTCACTGGAACTAAGGGGCATAGCCCCAGACCACTATTCCTACTCCACAAAACTTTACAGTTGACACTGTGCATTGGGGCAGGTAGAGTTCTCCTGGCATCGACCAAACCCAGATTAGTCCGTGGGACTGCCAGATGGTGTAGCGTGATTCATCACTCCAGAGAACGTGTTTCTACTGCTCCAGTGTCCAATGGCGGCAAGCTTTACACCACTCCAGCCAATGTTTGGCATTGTGCATGGTGATCTTAGGCTTGTGTGTGGCTGCTTGGCCATGGAAACCCATTTCATGAAGCTCCCGACAAACAGCAGTTGGTGGTCCCGTTCTGTGAGCTTGTGTGGCCAACCACTTCCGGCTGAGCCGATGTTGCTCCTAGACATTTCCACTTCACAATAACAGCACTTACAGTTGACCGGGGCAGCTCTAGCAGGGCAGATATTTGACGAACTGACTTGTTGGAAAGGTGGCATCATATGACGGTGCCACGTTGAAAGTCAACGAGCTCTTCATTAAGGTCATTCTACTGCCGTGTTTGTCGATGGAGATTGTATGGCTGTGTGCTCGATTTTATACACCTGTCAGCAATGGGTGTGGCTGAAGTAGCCGAATCCACAAATTTGAAGGGGTGTCCACTTACTTTTTTATATATAGCGTACATCAGTGGAGGCTGCTGAGGGGAGGACGGCTCATAATAATGTCTGGAATGGAGCAAATGGAATGGCATCAAACACCTAGAAACCATATGCTTTGATATATTTGATACCATTCTACTGATTCCGCTCCAGCCATTACCACGAGCCCGTCCTCCCCAGTTAAGGTGCCACTAACCTCCCGTGGTGTACATGTTCCATGTTGAGCGCAGAACATTCCTCACAGCACATTGTGTGTACTCAATAGTCGAGCAGCGCATACAGTGATCATTCTGTTACAAGACAGTAAAGTACAACACTAGTAGTCACGCTAATCTCATAATGTGGGAAAACCCAGCTGAAGGCCTGTGTGCTGCTCTGTAGTGGAATGTAGATGTGGTGCTAGAGGCAAAATGGCTGCTCCATTGTGTGCTGTGTTGTGTGGGCCTCATCTATAATTTACTGGGTCTCCACCCCTCTCTGTCGGTAGTGGATGGTGGTGTCAATCTGCTCCCATACCGAAAGGTCGGTGAGGAAGGCTGGGGGGGTTTGCCTCTTCGAGAGAGAGAGAGAGAGAGAGAGAGAGAGAGGGAGAGAGAGAGAGACAGAGAGAGACAGAGAGAGACAGAGAGAGACAGAGAGAGACAGAGAGAGACAGAGAGAGAGAGAGAGAGAGAGAGAGAGAGAGAGAGAGAGAGAGAGAGAGAGAGAGAGAGAGAGAGAGAGAGAGAGAGAGAGAGAGAGAGACATCTGATGGACTTATATAGTCCTCACCATACCTTCACCAAAGAAATAGAAAGCACAGAAAGAGAGAGAGGTTTGAGTGGGAGGGGGGTGGAGAGATGGAGATGTGGAAGGGGGGTTGGGGCGAGGGGGGGTTCAAAGGAGGGAGTCGCCAGCCTTACCAGCTCCTCTAGCTACAGGGCTCTCTGTTCTGTGCTGAAGACAGGCAGGCAGATTGAAAGGGTTAATGGGAGTCAGGTGATGCTGTGTAGAGTAATTTACTACTGTGGGGGCGTGCTAGAGAAAGAGGGGGGTGAAGAAGCGACCCATAATCCTCACATTGAAAAAAGATTTCAATCATTTCAGCTCTGTGTTTGGAGTGTGGAGCAGGGGGGTGAGGGGCAACCTGCAATTCATGGAGGACAGGTGCTCAGCTGAGAGAATGATGGGGGTCAACACTGCCCCCAGGCCTGATAGTAATGTAATGCAGCATCTAGCTATCCTGTAAATTGGGCTATATTCTCTGGTCTATTACACTGTAGAGTCAGCAGCACAAAAGAGAAAGGTCCGCTCCAAGCCTTTACACCAGATGTGAATGTCAGCCACAGGATGGGAAGCAGCTGCTGGAGGGGTTGAATGGTATGGCTGCAGTAAAAATAGATACCCTGTTTATGTCTGTGCAGTGCTGTGGCCATGGTGATGGCATGTGGTGGCAGGGCTGGGCTAGTCTGGACTGGTCTGGGCTCATAAGGGCGGAGCCAAAGCTCTGCTAGTCAGGTGCAAACTGCAGGTGGAACCAGCTAGATCAGGCTCTCAAACACACCTCCACTGTCTCTTTCTCTCTCTCTCTCTTTCTCTCTAGTTCTCTCTCTTTCTCTCTCTCTGCCTCATTATTCATTTATTGACTCTATTCCATTCTTCCATTGGTGATTGGCAAACAGCTATTCACTTATTTATACCCTGTCTATGGAGACGCAAGACACTCCCCCTGGTGTGAGAAAAACACGGAGCAAGGACTCTTCCCACATAGCTTTAGGGAAAACAGCCTGATGAGAGAGGGATGAAACAAATCTGTATTGTTAGAATCCTAAGGACAAAGAGGAAGCCGTCTGAGACGTTCAAATCAATCTAATGTATGCATCCAGATCAAAGATATGCCCCTGGGCCACTCACTATGTTTAGTATTGGTTCTAAAACCATCAGTCATTTTCTCTCTGCATTGACATATGGAAATCACACGCTATTTCTGAGAGGTTAATTATCATCAGATTCCAGAGGAGTAGACAGTGACTGATCAATTCCGTACATAGTAGATATGTGTTCTTCTCAGATCCACTCTTAGGAAGCCTAGCAATGCAATGGTTTATGACTCAAGGGGCAAGATTAGAATAAGCGAGGGTTTGTGGTTCGCTTCCCAACCACGGTCTATGTTGAGCAACGCTGTGTGTGTGTGTGTGTGTGTGTGTGTGTGTGTGTGTGTGTGTGTGTGTGTATGTGTATGCCAGCGTGGCATGGATAATAGTGTTGGATGTCTTAATATTATTTTGGATGATATTATATCTATACATTGATTCCAAGTATCGATTTGTAAAAAATATATATAATATATATACAGTATACAATATGTATACTTTTTTGGGCCAGACAGTGTAGTCAGCTGTTCCTGCGCCAAAACTTTGGTATTTTTCATCCTATAGCTTCTTCTCCATCTTCTTTTTAAATAGTGAGCCAACATGTTTTCAGCACATTCATTTCTGTGACTGATCAAAAGTAATCTCTCTTGTCCCTCTGCAGCATGCAAATAGTGAGCAATATGTGTGGAACATCAAAGCACAGTAAAATGGCAGTATTAAATCACAAAACATGTAGAATCGTGACAATCGCAATACATATCTTATCGGCACCTAAGTATCGTGATAATATTGTATTGTGAAGTCCCTGGGAATTCCCAGCCCTAAATGGGTAATCCACGCCAGGACTAGGAACCATGATATTATTTATCCATAGATCTGCCTCAGTTCTGTTTTTCTTAAAGATTAAGATTAAGATCACCTCTCTAACCCCTAAGGCTGTGTTGAGAAGAGATCACCTCTCTAACCCCTAAGGCTGTGTTGAGAAGAGATCACCTCTCTAACCCCTAAGGCTGTGTTGAGAAGAGAACACCTCTCTAACCCCTAAGGCTGTGTTGAGAAGAGAACACCTCTCTAACCCCTAAGGCTGTGTTGAGAAGAGAACACCTCTCTAACCCCTAAGGCTGTGTTGAGAAGAGAACACCTCTCTAACCCCTAAGGCTGTGTTGAGAAGAGAACACCTCTCTAACCCCTAAGGCTGTGTTGAGAAGAGAACACAGGTGCAGCCGAAGCAGCAGAATGGCATCAGGGCTCTCCAGCATTGTTCCTGGAGAGATACCGTCCTGTAGGTTTTCACTCCAACCCTGTTCCTGGAGAGATACCGTCATGTAGGTTTTCACTCCAACCCTGTTCCTGGAGAGATACCGTCCTGTAGGTTTTCACTCCAACCCTGTTCCTGGAGAGATACCGTCCTGTAGGTTTTCACTCCAACCATGTTCCTGGAGAGATACCGTCCTGTAGGTTTTCACTCCAACCCTGTTCCTGGAGAGATACCGTCCTGTAGGTTTTCACTCCAACCCTGTTCCTGGAGAGATACCGTCCTGTAGGTTTTCACTCCAACCCTGTTCCTGGAGAGATACCGTCCTGTAAGTTTTCACTCCAACCCTGTTCCTGTAGAGATACCGTCCTGTAGGTTTTCACTCCAACCCTGTTCCTGGAGAGATACCGTCCTGTAGGTTTTCACTCCAACCCTGTTCCTGGAGAGATACCGTCCTGTAGGTTTTCACTCCAACCCTGTTCCTGGAGAGATACCGTCCTGTAGGTTTTCACTCCAACCCTGTTCCTGGAGAGATACCGTCCTGTAGGTTTTCACTCCAACCCTGTTCCTGGAGAGATACCGTCCTGTAGGTTTTCACTCCAACCCTGTTCCTGGAGAGATACCGTCCTGTAGGTTTTCACTCCAACCCTGTTCCTGGAGAGATACCGTCCTGTAGGTTTTCACTCCAACCCTGTTCCTGGAGAGATACCGTCCTGTAGGTTTTCACTCCAACCCTGTTCCTGGAGAGATACCGTCCTGTAGGTTTTCACTCCAACCCTGTTCCTGGAGAGATACCGTCCTGTAGGTTTTCACTCCAACCCTGTTCCTGGAGAGATACCGTCCTGTAGGTTTTCACTCCAACCCTGTTCCTGGAGAGATACCGTCCTGTAGGTTTTCACTCCAACCCTGTTCCTGGAGAGATACCGTCCTGTAGGTTTTCACTCCAACCCTGTTCCTGGAGAGATACCGTCCTGTAGGTTTTCACTCCAACCCTGTTCCTGGAGAGATACCGTCCTGTAGGTTTTCACTCCAACCCTGTTCCTGGAGAGATACCGTCCTGTAGGTTTTCACTCCAACCCTGTTCCTGGAGAGATACCGTCCTGTAGGTTTTCACTCCAACCCTGTTCCTGGAGAGACACCGTCCTGTAGGTTTTCACTCCAACCCTGTTCCTGGAGAGATACCGTCCTGTAGGTTTTCACTCCAACCCTGTTCCTGGAGAGATACCGTCCTGTAGGTTTTCACTCCAACCCTGTTCCTGGAGAGATACCGTCCTGTAGGTTTTCACTCCAACCCTGTTCCTGGAGAGATACCGTCCTGTAGGTTTTCACTCCAACCCTGTTCCTGGAGAGATACCGTCCTGTAGGTTTTCACTCCAACCCTGTTCCTGGAGAGATACCGTCCTGTAGGTTTTCACTCCAACCCTGTTCCTGGAGAGATACCGTCCTGTAGGTTTTCACTCCAACACTGTTCCTGGAGAGATACCGTCCTGTAGGTTTTCACTCCAACCCTGTTCCTGGAGAGATACCGTCCTGTAGGTTTTCACTCCAACCCTGTTCCTGGAGAGATACCGTCCTGTAGGTTTTCACTCCAACCCTGTTCCTGGAGAGATACCGTCCTGTAGGTTTTCAATCCAACCCTGTTCCTGGAGAGATACCGTCCTGTAGGTTTTCACTCCAACCCTGTTCCTGGAGAGATACCGTCCTGTAGGTTTTCACTCCAACCCTGTTCCTGGAGAGATACCGTCCTGTAGGTTTTCACTCCAACCCTGTTCCTGGAGAGATACCGTCCTGTAGGTTTTCACTCCAACCCTGTTCCTGGAGAGATACCGTCCTGTAGGTTTTCACTCCAACACTGTTCCTGGAGAGATACCGTCCTGTAGGTTTTCACTCCAATACTGTTCCTGGAGAGATACCGTCCTGTAGGTTTTCACTCCAACCCTGTTCCTGGAGAGCTACCGTCCTGTAGGTTTTCACTCGGTCTACATGAACCTGAGTGTGTGTAGCAGTGTAATAGTATTTATAGAGGCAGGGGCATGAACACTCTCCAGTGTTTCAGGATTAGCTTGTGTGACCTGAACACTCTCCAGTGTTTCAGGATTAGTTTGTAGGGTATGAACACTCTCCATTGTTTCAGGATTAGCTTGTAGAGCATGAACACTCTCCAGTGTTTCAGGATTAGCTTGTAGGGTATGAACACTCTCCAGTGTTTCAGGATTAGTTTGTAGGGTATGAACACTCTCCAGTGTTTCAGGATTAGCTTGTAGGGCATGAACACTCTCCAGTGTTTCAGGATTAGCGTGTAGGGTATGAACACTCTCCAGTGTTTCAGGATTAGTTTGTAGGGCATGAACACTCTCCAGTGTTTCAGGATTAGCTTGTAGGGTATGAACACTCTCCATTGTTTCAGGATTAGCTTGTAGGGCATGAACACTCTCCAGTGTTTCAGGATTAGCTTGTAGGGTATGAACACTCTCCATTGTTTCAGGATTAGCTTGTGTGGCATGAACACTCTCCAGTGTTTCAGGGTTAGCTTGTAGGGCATGAACACTCTCCAGTGTTTCAGGATTAGCTTGTAGGGCATGAACACTCTCCATTGTTTCAGGATTAGCTTGTAGGGCATGAACACTCTCCAGTTTTTCAGGATCAGCTTGTGTGGCATGAACACTCTCCAGTTTTTCAGGATCAGCTTGTGTGGCATGAACACTCTCCAGTGTTTCAGGATTAGTTTGTAGGGTATGAACACTCTCCATTGTTTCAGGATTAGCTTGTAGAGCATGAACACTCTCCAGTGTTTCAGGATTAGTTTGTAGGGTATGAACACTCTCCAGTGTTTCAGGATTAGCTTGTAGGGCATGAACACTCTCCAGTGTTTCAGGATTAGCTTGTAGGGTATGAACACTCTCCAGTGTTTCAGGATTAGTTTGTAGGGCATGAACACTCTCCAGTGTTTCAGGATTAGCTTGTAGGGTATGAACACTCTCCATTGTTTCAGGATTAGCTTGTAGGGCATGAACACTCTCCAGTGTTTCAGGATTAGCTTGTAGGGTATGAACACTCTCCAGTGTTTCAGGATTAGTTTGTAGGGTATGAACACTCTCCAGTGTTTCAGGATTAGCTTGTAGGGCATGAACACTCTCCAGTGTTTCAGGATTAGCTTGTAGGGTATGAACACTCTCCAGTGTTTCAGGATTAGTTTGTAGGGCATGAACACTCTCCAGTGTTTCAGGATTAGCTTGTAGGGTATGAACACTCTCCATTGTTTCAGGATTAGCTTGTAGGGCATGAACACTCTCCAGCTTTTCATGATCAGCTTGTGTGGCATGAACACTCTCCAGTATTTCAGGATTAGCTTGTGTGGCATGAACACTCTCCAGTGTTTCAGGATTAGCTTGTGTGGCATGAACACTCTCCAGTGTTTCAGGGTTAGCTTGTAGGGCATGAACACTCTCCAGTGTTTCAGGATTAGCTTGTAGGGCATGAACACTCTCCAGTTTTTCAGGATCAGCTTGTGTGGCATGAACACTCTCCAGTGTTTCAGGATTAGCTTGTGTGGCATGAACACTCTCCAGTGTTTCAGGATTATCTTGTATGGCATGAACACTCTCCAGTGTTTCAGGATGATCTTGTGTGGCATGAACACTCTCCAGTGTTTCAGGATGATCTTGTGTGGCATGAACACTCTCCAGTGTTTCAGGATGATCTTGTGTGGCATGAACACTCTCCAGTGTTTCAGGAAGATCTTGTGTGACCTGGTGGGCGACCCTGGTTCTTCTGCATCATTTCAGGGCCTCCATGTTTTCAGATGGAGATTAGCGGGAGGCCAGGTTGTTTGGTAATGGGAGGAGAGGCCAGGTTGTTTGGTAATGGGAGGGGAGGCCAGGGCTCTGGATGATCACATCACACTCTTCACACCCCACCACCACTCCCCTGAGACCACTGTCACATGAATGAGAGAGTGTGTGTGTGTGTGTGTGTGTGTGTGCGTGCACATTTCCGTGCGTGCACATTTCCATGCGTGCGTGCGCATTTCCATTTGTGCGTGCACATGTGTGTAAAGGGAATAACATAGTGATAAATGAAAGAGTAGGGTAGCTGTGGAGAAAAGGTTAGAGGTCATAGTGAGAGAGACAGAGCAATCACAGAGAATGATAAATCACCTCAATAACAAAAACCTGTCAGAACCGTTTGCAGTTCTAAATAACCTATAACATCATTATACTACCATAACCCTCTCAGCGGAAGCTATCCTAAGCCTTCATTTTATAACCATTTGATTCCTCTACTCCTGTTAAAAAAGCCTCTCTGGGTAGTGGTTATCCCTGTGTGTGAGTATAGACTGTGTATTGGTTATCCCTGTGTGTGAGTATAGACTGGGTAGTGGTTCTCCCTGTGTGTCAGTACAGACTGGGTAGTGTCAGTCTGTTGACCTGTGTGTCTGTCCTGGATATGCAATCTTTCCTCAGCAGTAGCAGCAGCAGCAGACGCTAGCGCCTTCAGCCTTTCAGCTTTCTGCTCCCCCCTTTTGATCTCAGACGGATAACTTCTGCCTGGCTGCCTCTCATCTCTGACGGTCAGAGGAAAACCCAATGGTGGTTTAGTCGAGGTCAAAGAGAGGGAGGGGGAGAGAGTGGTAGAGAAAGGGGGATAAATAAAAGGGAGGGAAACATATAGATGTTTTTACCAACTCAGGCCATTGCATCAGTTTTAGGCTGTGGTTGCATCACTGATGTTACCCAAGCTGTTTACATAGTATATGCAGGATTGACCCACATCACTTCTTTATCTCAGAGGAATTACATCCTCTTAATAAGTTTGTTTACTGAAAGTCTGCTCTTTATGCTCACACTGGCCCAAATGTGCTTGTTGAATAGATTTATTGTCATACTTTAGCTGGGGCTTTGTCTTACAACAATGAACAAAACCCAGTTCCCTGCTAAAACTAGGGTTTGGAGTGGATTAGTCAGATGAACAGACGATAATAGTAGTAACACGATCCAATCCCACCCATAATTACTCCCTTTAGGACATATGTTTGGCAAAGCCAGCCCAAACCCCTTCTGCTATCTACTTCTGGTCCTATTCGGGTCTGGCTTCTCTGCCCTACCTGTCTGCCCTCTCCATCTCTACCTGTCTGCCCTCTCCATCTCTACCTGTCTGCCCTTTCCATCTCTACCTGTCTGCCCTCTCCATCTCTACCTGTCTGCCCTCTCCATCTCTACCTGTCTGCCCTCTCCATCTCTACCTGTCTGCCCTCTCCATCTCTACCTGTCTGCCCTCTCCATCTCTACCTGTCTGCCCTCTCCATCTCTACCTGTCTGCCCTCTCCATCTCTACCTGTCTGCCCTCTCCATCTCTACCTGTCTGCCCTCTCCATCTCTACCTGTCTGCCCTCTCCATCTCTACCTGTCTGCCCTCTCCATCTCTACCTGTCTGCCCTCTCCATCTCTACCTGTCTGCCCTTTCCATCTCTACCTGTCTGCCCTCTCCATCTCTACCTGTCTGCCCTCTCCATCTCTACCTGTCTGCCCTCTCCATCTCTACCTGTCTGCCCTCTCCATCTCTACCTGTCTGCCCTTTCCATCTCTACCTGTCTGCCCTCTCCATCGCTACCTGTCTGCCCTCTCCATCTCTACCTGTCTGCCCTCTCCATCTCTACCTGTCTGTCTCTGTATTTGCTCAGTGGTTAAATATATGATGGAACCAGTCATGTTATCATCCTGATTGGCTCTTTATTTATTTATCCCTCCATCCAGCCAATCCCCCCTTCTCATTCTGATCATGTCCTCCCATCCACCCCTTCCTCTCCTCCCTCTGAAGTAGGTCATTGGATGAATGGAAAAGATCATACACCCTCTCTTCTCTCGCTCCTCTCCCTCCTCTACCTCTCCTTCATCCCCTCTTCACTTTACCTGCACTCTCTGGGCTAATATTGATTCTAACGAGATGAAGGGTGCTAAAGGGAGGGATACATATTATTAGAGAGCATTGATAACATGCAGATTATGTGATTAGAGCAGTGTAGTGTTCTGGCAGGTGACTGAGTGGCTGTGGAGGCCTGTCTGTACCTTAGGACCATCTGGCTGTTGACAGGGTCTCTCTGTACTTTAGGACCAGGCCAGGGCCTGTCTGTACCTTTGGACCAGGCCAGGGGAGGGCCTGTCTGTACCTTTGGACCAGGCCAGGGGAGGGCCTGTCTGTACCTTATATGCCGCAATTTTTTTGCGATTTAGTAGACACTCTTATCCAGAGCGACTTACAGCTGCAATTAGGGTTAAGTGCCTTGCTCAAGGGCACATCGACATATTTTTGAACCAGTGACGTTTTGGTTACTGGCCCAATACTCTTAACCGCTAGGCTACCTAGCGCCCCTTAGGACCGGACCAGGCCACTCTCTCAGCGCCCTGGCAGTAGGATAGGCCACTGACACACACTTGCACGCAATTATCTGCTAGAGGGGATGACAGACAGACCCTCTCCTTGGGCTTTAGGAATAGACACGGGAACAAAGATCCTAGAACCTAGAGTATGCTGATGCTATATAGTAGATACCAGTGTTTCCATTCAAATACTTTGAATACAAACAAAATCCCATGGTTGCTTTTCAGGACTCTTACTTTGATGTAGCAGTTGTTTTCTTTGAAAAACATTTATTTGATGAATACATTTATTGGTTGATGCTTTCTTTTCAAATCCTTTGAGCAATCTAGTATGCAAGTACAAGAAGGGTGGAAACAGGTGCAAACATTAAACACATGCCCTCAATATGTGGCCGATTCGGTCTTATGTAGCAAAATGTGAAATTGTGTTTTTTACATTGGATAAAAGTAGAGACTCAGAGCTAGAAAATGGTAAATCATACACTACAGTTGAGGAACAATGGGAAAGTCATTATGCGTTGAATGTTGATACACTTGTAACCTACTGGAGAGCTCTTCTTTGTCTACGCCCATTAAGCATTGTTCACACCCTCTTAAGCTTTAGCCCCACCCATCTCTTTAAAGAGTCACATGAGGCTATGTACTAAACAACCAAAGATTTCAAGACTAAAGGCTGGTTTATACTATGGGTGTGTTCGTAAATTTAATCTGGCGTGCCAGAGTGTGCTCTGGGCGTTCGTAAATTCAGAGCGTTTCGCTCTCGGAGCGCACACTGGAAACTCTGGCCGAAAAGTAGGGTTGATCTGAGCGTTCTGACCTAACAACAGCAGTCAAGCACCCAAGCTAACTGGCTAACGTTGGCTAGCTACTTCCAGACACAGCTCACTCTGACATTTTACTCACCCTAGCAGAACTAGTTAGGTTGATGTTATGTTATCCATAGCGTTGGTGACTGCAAATGTGCTTCTGGCAACAATTTAATTACGCTTTTTTGCCAACGTTTACTGACACCGGCCATATTCAACGGGTGTTGAGCGTTCGTAAATTTGTCAGTTATTCTGGCTCTACAACACTCAGACGAGAGTGCTCTGAAATTGGAGTAGATAGCCAGAGCAAATATACCAGCTACGTCTATCAACAGCTGTCGCAGTGACATAATGAACATTCTATTGAAATAGTTACTTGCATAGTGGAGTCTTATGTTAAGACATGTAGCTAGCTAGCTAAACAATTAACATTAATCCCAACTCATGACGTTACTACCATGCATGAATCTGCAGGTAGCTAACCAACCAGGTTCAATGTTAGCTAGCTAACGTTAGGCTATAACTAGCAAAGCAAATGGCTCTGAGATATGAATAATATTACTACACAGATCATACACGTAACATTAGCTAGCGAGCCAGCCAGCTAAAGTTAGCTAGCTAGGTAACAGTACATTTTAACTTGAAATGAAAACAACTTCTGGACAAAATTAGAAATGTGTAATAACTGAAAATGTAGCTAGCTATACTATCTTACCCGTGTACATGGATGGACACTTCTCCCTCTCTGCCATGGTTGCCCTTAGTTTGAAGATGTTTGCTCCGTCTCCTAAGCTATCATACTCTAATTTCACTGATTTCAAAACTCGGTCCTCCAGAAAATTGAGAGCAACACTAATGCAGTTCTACTATGCAATATATTTCTAAAAAAGCTGTGTTAGACAGGATTACCTACACATACTGACCAGCTCAAATAGACAGAAGCGTACTACATGGCAGACCAATCCGAACTCATCTCTCGGCATGTCCAGTCCACTCATTATCTCAGCCAATCATGGCTAGCAGGAAAGTTGCTGTCTTTTTCTGTGGCTAAACCAACTAGGCTCTTTAACAATGTTATTAGTATTTACAGGTGGCATACAAGTTTGCTATTAAGGCACATGAAAGTTCACATGTTCTAGAAGGCATTTCTGCCCAAAAACGCATTTTGATAAAATAAAAAAAAGCTTACGTTCAAATGGCTCTCCTGTGAAGTGGTGACGCGCAACATACGCCTAGTTTCCTGAAACGAGTCACATTTGGAGTTTGCCAACAATTTAGAGCCAAAGCAGAGGTCCTTACTCACAAAATGTTATTTCATATTTATCAACCCTTTACCTCAATCTAATGGTTCTCTCTCTCTCTCTCTCTCTCTCTCTCTCTCTCTCTCTCTCTCTCTCTCTCTCTCTCTCTCTCTCTCTCTCTCTCTCTCTCTCTCTCTCTCTCTCTCTCTCTCTCTCCTGATGGTGCCATCCACCTCCCTCTCTGAATCCAATCGTTCAGGTGAGTAATTTCTGTTTCATTCAGTCGTTTTATCTTCATTGGGCATATACATCTTTTAGGTATGACTGTGGCTTCATCATTCTCCTGCTGTAGACAGAGTAGATGCTGCTATTGGTGTACTGATGGATTACTGACTCAAACACACATACACACACACACACACACACACACACACACACACACACACATATTCACATACACGCACATATACACACACACACACACACACACACACACACACACTATATATATACACACACACATACATACGTACAGACACACACGTATAGACTCTCTCACACACACACACACACACACACACATACACACGTACAGACACATACGTACACACACACACACACACACACACACACACACGACATACACACACACACATCCACACATACATACATTCACACCTCTACCCTGCTCCATTCCACCCCGCTGCCCGCTCCTAGCCCCTGTTATGAGTGTAATCTGATGGGTAGTGTGGCTGTCCTCAGGGAATCCACTGAAATAACAGTGATAAGGACCTTTTTACAGCTTGTCCAGTAATGACCAGTTGAAGCCTGGACTCTGTAGACTCTGTATTGTGGGCTTAGTAATCACAATGCAGTGGATAAATGACACATCAACCAGACAGATCTTTTCACATGATCTCTTTCTCTCTCGGTCCAACTATACCTCTATCTCTGTCAGCCTCCCCAAAACCTCCCCATCGCCTTGTATATTTCCATGTTTTTCCTCTCACACATTTCCCCTGCTCTCTGGCTCTCCCCTCTCCCTCTCTCATCTGCTCCTCCCTCCATCCCTGTCTCCGTACGCTGGGTCTCCCTCTCTCCTCCGCTCCTCCCTCCATCCCTGTCTCCGTATGCTGGGTCTCCTGGTTGGTTTGCATGGCTCGAAGGAAACATAGTCTAAGTTATACATGCAGCACAGTGCTGAACCAGTCGGGACACACAACAGATGTCTACCATCCAGATCCCTTCTTTTTCTCTTGTTGTCTCTCTTTACATGCACTGTGTGGGTTTACGGAGGGGTAATCTCTCTTTACACGCACTGTGTGGGTTTACGGAGGGGTAATCTCTCTTTACATGCACTGTGTGGGTTTACGGAGGGGTAACCTCTCTTTACATGCACTGTGTGGGTTTACGGAGGGGTAATCTCTCTTTACATGCACTGTGTGGGTTTACGGAGGTTTCTGCACTGTGTTTACGATTTCTCTTTACATGCACTGTTGGGTTACATGCACTGTGTGGGTTTACGGAGGGGTAACCTCTCTTTACATGCACTGTGTGGGTTTATGGCCCTGTGTAGCTCAGTTGGTAGAGCATGGCGCTTGCAACGCCAGGGTTGTGGGTTCGATTACCACGGGGGGCCAGTATGAAAATGTATGCACTGTGTGGGTTTATGGAGGGGTAGCCCTTTGTTTCAGTAGGAGGAACCCCACTCTGAGGAGAAACACCCAAAGTTAGGGTATACTATCAGAATACGATCAGTCCCCTTCTCTGTCAGTTTGTATTGGTCTAGGTGTACGTGTCAGTGTGGTTGTCCCTCTCTTTTCCTGTCCTGTGTGTGTGTGTGTGTGTGTGTGTGTGTTGTACAAGACTGTGTGTGTGTGTGTGTGTGCGTGTATGTGACAGGGGGATTTACATGCTCTAATGATGAGGGATCATGGCGAGGACAGGCCCTGTCAGCAACCCTAATGAGAGAGGTCCTGTAGCCGCAGGCCAGGGGGGATGGGGGGATAGGGGGCAGAGGAGATGTAGGCTGGCACCTCTCTTCAGTGACACGTCCCCCATAGATAATGTGGCGCCCCCTTCCTCTCCTCTCCTCCACAGCCAACCCCTCGTCACCCCTCCTCTCCCCTCCTCTCCTCTCCTCCACAGCCAACCCCTCGTCACCCCTCCTCTCCTCCACAGCCAACCCCTCGTCACCCCTCCTCTCCTCTCCCCTCCTCTCCTCTCCTCCACAGCCAACCCCTCGTCACCCCTCCTCTCCTCTCCTCTCCCCTCCTCTCCTCTCCTCCACAGCCAACCCCTCTGGATTCCTCTGCACTGTAATGATCCAGTTACAAGTGATGAGGAGCCTGTTGGATGGAGAGGAGGGGAGGAGAAGAGGCAGTGGAGAAGAAGCAGAACTTTCGCTGAAGACAAACTTTCGCATTTCCAAGACTACATTACACTCAAATCTCTGCTACATGACCCACCGCATATTACCATGTAATAACACATGGATCTGATAATCAGTGTTGCATCCTAATTAATGTTCAGGGCAGAGGAAAACACACCCTGAAGCGCTCAGACAGATCTGAACACAATCAGGCCACAAAACGACCTGTCTTTTCAATGTGATCTTCATATTCTGATAGCAGAAGTTGAACCCTTGTTGAACATAAATGTACAAACTTTAAAAACACCAGGCAATCAGCTCCAAGTGATTTTTATTTTGGAAATCTGTTCCCAAGTGTGTGTGTGTGTGTGTGTGTGTGTGTGGTTGTGGCGTAATATCACACCTCATCTCTACCCACGACTCTGAGCCAAAAATAGCACAGTAATGACCTCACCATTTTAAGATATGCACAACACCATAACTGATGGCACAATATTTAAAACACTATTTCTCTCGGGTTCCTAAAGTATACATAACAGAATATTTCTTCACACACAGCTTCACACAAGCACACACACGGTTCCAATCTATAGCAGTGTACGGACTGGGTGTGGCCATCGTTAAATCTCCCTAATCCCTCCTCTGATGTAGATGAGGGCAGGGAGTGCATTAAGGCAGGCCATTGGCTTGACCCCTGACCCCAGGGACATCCTCAGGGCAGACCTTGGCCACTCTGGGGCGACACATGTTGCACCCCTGCACCTCACCCTGCCCCAGCTGATGAATCAGCTAATGGCTGTGTGGGACTGTGTGGGAGTTAACCCTCTTTAGCATTCTGTCTGAGGCTGCTACACTGTCTGTCTGTCTGTCTCTCTGGAAGATACTGTGAAAACAATCAATAACCCAAACATGAGGTGGTTGGCCCTAATGATTAGTTGAGCCATGAGTGTCTCTGCTCACGAAGAAGATGGTTTATTTATGCAGGGAGAGAGCGTATCAATATGCTACATCTGAATGCCTTGGGTATTAATCTTTGACCTCTAGCAGTCTTAGGGATGTAATATAGGTCTTACTGTGTACCGTAATTGTTTCTATATTGTATGTATATATCACATTTCCATAGGAAATGGTGTGGGGGGGGTGCTAAGCTGACATGGAATTGTTTTAAGATGGTCATACTATGGATAATTTAGCAATTTGATTTGGAATTTTAAGACCCCTTTAGGTATCAAAACAAAATATATAATACGTATTTTGGCCTTTACTACTAAAACCCGTAGAAACATATTGAATAACACGTTCATAAATGGTAAAAGGACAGTCAAAAAATAAATCATAAAAAACAAGGAGATATTTTAAAAAATCTGGAAATATATATATATATATACACTACCAGTTAAAGGTTTGGACACACCTACTCATTCAAGGGTTTTTCTTGATTTATTTTACTATTTTTTACATTCTATAATAATAGTGAAGACATCAAAACTATGAAATAACACATATTGAATCATGTAGTAACAAAAAAAGTGTTAAACAAATAGCCACCCTTTGCCTTGATGACAGCTTGGCACATGCTTGGCATTCTCTCAACCAGCTTCATGAGGTAGTCACCTGGAATGTATTTCAATTAACAGGTGTGGAATTTATTTCCTTCTTAATGCGTTTGAGCCAATCAGTTGTGTTGTGACAAGGTAGGGGAGGTACACAGAAGATAGCCCTATTTGGTAAAAGACCAAGTCCATATTATGGCAAGAACAGCTCATATTAGCAAAGAAAAACGACAGTCCATCATTACTTTAAGACGTGAAGGTCAGTTAATACGGAACATTTCAAGAACTTTGAAAGTTTCTTCAAGTGCAGTCGCAAAAACCATCAAGCACTATGATGAAACTGGCTCTCATGAGGACCGTCAAAGGAATGGAAGACCCAGAGTTACCTCTGCTGCAGAGGATAAGTTCATTAGAGTTACCAGCCTCAGAAATTGCAGCCCAAATAAATGCTTCACAGAGTTCAAGTCACAGACACATCTCAACATCAACTGTTCAGAGGGAACTGTGTAAATCAGGCCTTCATGGTCAAATTGCTGCAAAGAAACCACTACTAAAGGACACCAATAAGAAGAAGAGACCTGCTTGGGCCAAGAAACACGAGCAATGGACATTAGACCGGTGGAAATGTGTCCTTTGGTCTGGAGTCCAAATTTGACATTTTTGGTTCCAACCGCTGTGTCTGTGAACGGATGATCTCCGCATGCGTAGTTTCCACCGTAAAGCATGGATGAGGAGGTGTTATGGTGTGTGGGTGCTTTGCTGGTGACACTGTCTGTGATTTATTTTGAATTCAAGGCACACTTAACCAGCATGGCTACAACAGCATTCTGCAGCGATACGCCATCCCATCTGGTTTGGGCTTAGTGGGGCTATCATTTGTTTTTCAACAGGACAATGACCCGACACACCTCCAGGCTGTGTAAGGGCTATTTTACCAAGAAGGAGAGTGATGGAGTGCTGCGTCAGATGACCTCGCCTCCAAATTGAGATGGGGCGGGATGAGTCGGACGGCAGAGTGAAGGAAAAGCAGCCAACAAGTGCTCAGCATATGTGGGAACTCCTTCAAGACTGTTGGAAAAGCATTCCAGGTGAAGCTGGTTGAGAGAATGCCAGGAGTCTTCAAAGCTGTCATCAAGGCAAAGGGTGGCTACTTTGAAGAATCTAAAATCTAAAATATATTTTGATTTCTTTAACACTTTTTTTGGTTAGTACATGATTCCATATGTGTTATTTCACAGTTTTGATTTCTTCACTATTATTCTACAATGTAGAAAATAGTTAAAATAAAGAAAATCCCTTGAATGAGTAGGTGTGTCCAAACTTTTGACTGGTACTATATATATATATATATATATATATATGTAAATGTTACACATATTTTTGTTAGGTTACTTAGATTGATGCACCAGTGCTTCATTAGAATCTAGGGGGTTAAGTCCTGGTGTAAACTCCAGTGTTACCACATGCAGTAGGCTGGGCCCTGGCCCCACACTAGGCTCTACCCTGGATTCTGATCTGGCCCAGGCCCTGGCCCCACACTAGGCTCTACCCTGGATTCTGATCTGGCCCAGGCCATGGCCCCACCACATAAATAGACGAGGCCTCCCCATCAGCCCTGCCTGCTCCCTGCCTTATCCCTACTCCCTGCCTCCGACCCAGGGCCAGTTCCAGTCCTGCCTCCCTCCACCACTCTAATTATACCAGGAGCTCGCTCCACCATCTGTAATTTATAACTCTAAAATACTGTCATTAACTACAGATTTTATAGGTACTCATAAATAATGCTGATCTCTTTTTTAAAGCCAGATTCACTCCTCTGACTCCCAAACCTCCAGGTTAGTTTTAGGGGAAAATGTGAGGACCCCCGTCTGTGACTGTACTTCCCCCTCCACCCTGTCCCCTCCAAACAGACGAGCTCAGTGCCTCTGTTTGCTATCTGACAGGAAAGAGGTATTTGGTAGAGCAGGCCAGCGGTGCTGCATCAAAACATCTCGTCAACTCCTGCCACCTCTGTAACATTGACACATGGGGATGGTGTTTTTTCTTTGTTTGCTAGGAAATGTTTCCAAGTGGAGTGGTGGAGCTCTCCCACTGATCTTGATGTAATTAATAACTCTAGCAGTACAAGACGCCAAACCACTAACGGCCAGGAAAATTTAACCATATGGCTTAAGTTTATGTCCTGAGGAAAGTATAGGATTCAGTGAGGACATACACAGTTCTCAACTTTCACAGTTTGAAGGAGATGGCCACAGTTCTATATTTAACTATTATGTCAAGTCTGTCTGTCTGCTGTGCTCATTTGATAGAGAGTTGTAGTTATCCTACAGTGGTCACAGTGGAGTGTGTGCAGTGGATCTGAGTTGATGTGTAGGGGAAACATGGGGAGACATGGGGAAACATGGGGAGACATGGGGAAACATGGGGAAACGTGGGGAGACATGGGGAAACATGGGGAGACATGGGGAGACATGGGGAAACATGGGGAGACATGGGGAAACATGGGGAGACATGGGGAGACATGGGGAAACATGGGGAGACATGGGGAAACATGGGGAGACATGGGGAAACATGGGGAAACATGGGGAGACATGGGGAGACATGGGGAAACATGGGGAGACATGGGGAGACATGGGGAAACATGGGGAAACATGGGGAGACATGGGGAAACATGGGGAGACATGGGGAGACATGGGGAAACATGGGGAAACATGGGGAGACATGGGGAAACATGGGGAGACATGGGGAGACATGGGGAAACATGGGGAGACATGGGGAGACATGGGGAAACATGGGGAAACATGGGGAGACATGGGGAAACATGGGGAAACATGGGGAGACATGGGGAAACATGGGGAAACATGGGGAAACATGGGGAGACATGGGGAGACATGGGGAAACATGAGGAGACATGGGGAAACATGGGGAGACATGGGGAAACATGGGGAGACATGGGGAGACATGGGGAGACATGCAACATGTAGGATGGCACCATGTCTAATCAGAGGTATTGTGTGATGGCTGGTTTCCTCCCTGCCTGCCTGTGTTTCCTGCCTGTCTGTGTCCTGCCTGCCTGTGTCCTGCCTGTCTGTGTCCTGCCTGCCTGTGTCCTGCCTGTCTGTGTCCTGCCTGCCTATGTCCTGCCTGTCTGTGTCCGGGGTTGTGTTGCTGCCTGTGTCCTGCCTGTCTGTGTCCTGCCTGCCTGTGTCCTGCCTGCCTGTGTCCTGCCTGCCTGTGTCCTGCCTGTCTGTGTCCTGCCTGCCTGTGTCCTGCCTGCCTGTGTCCTGCCTGTCTGTGTCCTGCCTGTTTGGGCAGGCTGGGAGGGAGGGAGGGACAGCAGGGCCATGCAACACACTGTGGAACACACTGTAATAACTAAACTCAGCATTCTGCTGTCTCCTGTCACAACTGGCCCCCTACTTGTTCCTCAGACAACACAAAACAACCAGGGAATAAAGACAAAAAGGACCGAAAAATTGATGCTTCTGGCTTTTGTTCTGAAAAGGTAACAAAAGTAGGATACATAAGGGAAGCAGAAAAACAACAGCGAACAAAACCGAGCAGGACAAAAGGCCAAGGCCACAAAAGGCCAAGGCCATGGGGGGACAGGGAGAGATGAAGACAGGGAACCCCTCAGCCCTCTGTCCCCACGACTCCCACAGACAATAGTCCATCTGCTGGAGACACACAGGTGAAAGTTTCACCCCTCTGAGAAAGGCTCCTCGTTTGGATTCAGCCTCAGTGTCTCTCTCTCCTCCCCTCTAGACCACCCAGACACTGCCACCGCCCCATCTCCCCATAACAGCCAGCCCCACACACACACACACACACTACTCAGGAGATGATGATAGCCTTCCTACATAACAGTAGTTTTACTGGCTGCCCTGCCTGTAGTTTTCCTAGTATACTCTAGAGAAAGATCTACAGATAGTGCCAAGGCAGATGGAGGAGTTTCTATCACCACTTAAACTATTCCTTTAGCCTTCTAGAATCTATTCAGTTTAGAATCAATTAAGCATCGGTCAATACTGAAGCCACTTTTTCAAAACTCTTCACACAGTCTGCATTACCAACATGCATCTTGGCCAAACAGTTAATCTCACCTCCAAAACTCACTCAAACCACCAAAACACTTCATACATGTCTCAAAATAAGCTTGTTCAACAATAACACTGGCAACAATTCTCACTCAGAAAGCATACATTGTCACTCAAAACACACTGACCTAAAAAACACTAACAACAGGGAGCATTACATAAATGATTAACTTTCCTCTTTGAAGTTTGAATGATTTTTCACATAAATCAGTATTTCATTATAGAATAAGAATAACACCTTTTCACTTTATTAATTGTATTAAAGTATATGTATCAAGAAGGATTCAGAAATGCAGCAATTTGCTTCAATAGCCTTTATTTGTTCTATATTTTACATTTTACATTTGAGTCATTTAGCAGACGCTCTTATCCAGAGCGACTTACAGTTAGTGAGTGCATACATTATTATTATTATTATTATTATTATTATTATTATTATTATTATTATATATATATTATTTTTTTTTTCTCCCATACTGGCCCCCCGTACTATATATTTGCATATAGTAATTTACTTGTGAAAAGTTTTGTTGATACAAAAAACGAATTCCTGAAATTCCAGGGCTGCAATAATAATTACAAAAACCCCATCAACAACATGTATAGTATAATCACGCATACTGTACAGTACTGTGAGGTGTTCTAGTTCTCCCTCTCTCCTGCATTTGGTCACTAGTTCTCATCAACATCACATCTTATTTCTTCTCTGGCGATGCATCTTGGAAAGTATCTTCTGGAATGTCTAATCCAACCCTGGCAGTCTTCAGGAGAAGTGTCTCCACACCCCGCATTCATGGCATCCAGTAAGGACATCTGGTCATGTGGATGGTGGTCATAAACCTTCCACCTCCACGCAGAGAAAAACTCCTGTATGGGGTTTAGGAAGGGGGAGTATGGAGGCAGGAATAGTACTGACATCCTGGGATGGGCAGCAAACCAGTCTGTGACTGCAGCAGAGTGGTGGAATGCCACATTATCCCATTATGCCATCTTGCCCCTCTCTCCTCCGCTGGCACAAGTCGATTATGCAGGTCATACAGAAAATAAATGAGCCTCTCTGTATTGTAGGGGCCAATGAGTGGTTTGTGTTACAGCAAACCATCATTGGACAGTGCTGTTGACATTGTGATGTTTGCTCCTCTCTGGCCTGGGACATCCACGGTTGCTCTCTGTCCAATCACATTTCTTCCCCTGCGGCGTGTTTTTGCCAGGTTGAATCCAGCTTCATCCACAAAGATTAATGAATGTGCAGTTTGCCTGGCTTCCATCTCCATTACTCTCTAAAATACAGTAAATCCACAGTTTTACAGTACTTTACATTATGCATAGCTGGAACAGACATCTTACCTGGACATATTGATACCGGAGTTCTTTCATACGTTCACTGTTTCTCTCAAAGGGTACAGTGTGCAACTGCTTCATCCTTATTTTATGTTTCTCTAGGACTCTGGCAATTGTCGTTGTGCTGACCGTATTCACATTCCCAAAAGTGATATTGTCTGCCAGCACTCTGTCACGAATTTCCCGCAGTTTTATTGCATTGTTGCCAATTACCATGTCAACAATTACCATGTCAACAATGGCAATTTCCTGACATCTGATAATATTCTGTCTCTCCCTCCTGTGGGAGGCAACCTTTGGATCCTACTGAAAAACACAAAACAATCAATATATTTCAAAATGTCAGTACATGTAAAAATGTGAACATACTGTATTGTACTGTAATATGTAGTTCAATTATCATTGAAGGATGCACATCTCACCTGTTGTTTTGCTGGAAAATGTGTACTATTGATGCAACTGTTGAACGCTGCAGATTTGGTTGCACCCTTAAACCGGCCTCTCTCGAAGCGAGACCATGGTTTACAACATGGTCAATAATTGTGGCCCTTATCTCATCAGAGAGCACCACTCTTGGTCTTCCTCTCCTTTGTCCTCCACGCATTCTCCCTCTCCCTCTCCCTCTCCCTCACCCTGCCAATCTTCTTTCCCCACCAACCTGTCTTCCTTGATCCATGTTTCCAAACTAAATCATTCAGAAGCCGTCCTCTTTTGTCTGTTTGGTAACGAGACTAAAAACAGGACACTTGGGTAGGCTTTCAACTGAAATTGCAATCAGCTGTGTTTGGAATGATAAAATATTCTGCAGAGATTTTCTATATGTTTCAATCTGGTTACTGCAGAAATGCACAACATTTGCCATCATTCTGTTTTGAATGTGTTTTTAACCGTTTTGGAAACAGTGTGTTAGCATTTGAAAACATGTGCTGCAAATATATAGTTTTGCAGGTGGTGGAGTATGAATGAGAAAAGAGTTCATGGATTTCAGAGAATGTGGTCATTGAATGCATTTTGTGTGAAAGCAATGAAAAATGATTCACAGTTTGGTCCACATACACTTCTGTTTCGCTGACTGTGTGAAGAGGTTTGACAATGTGACTTCAGTTTTGACCAATGCGTGTTAGCAAAAATGGGACTAATCTGAAATCTGCTTCTGTTTTTCTTGTTTCTGTGCTTTTGAGGATGGTTAATATGGATGCGCACCCATCTGTCTGTCTGTAGATCTGTCAGTCTGTCTTGTGTTTCTGTGTATTTGGGATTGAGTGTGAGCAGTGTGCTGGCTGGGACTGAGTGTCCTCCTGAGTGGGGAAGCAGGGCCTCTGGAGATGGTGCTCTGGTAGTTTCTCCTCTCCTTCACCAGGCCTTGCTCTTTAATGACAATATGGTGGCCCGGCCGTGGCAGCTCCGCTGAGAGGGGATGAAGGGAGGAAGGGGGAAGGATGTTACCCAGCCTCAGTGAAGGTTACGGGAGAGAGGCGGGTGGGTGCCTGGGTAGAGGCGGCTCAGAGGAGGGTTTGCACCCCCCACCCCTCCCCTTCCCTCTCATCCCCCTTGGGTGAGACAGGAGCTGATTAGTGAAAAAGCCAAAGATGTTTACCAGGCTTTACCGCTCTGCTCTGCTCCCAGCCCGGAGCCTCCTGCAGCCCTCCATGGAGATTAGCCTTTCAGTTTCACTCCTTGATAAATATTATTCAGATTTAGTTTTCATTACCTGCATTGATCCCTAATTTGGGAATTAATTATTTAGCCAAATTGAAAAAAAATTTTGGTTTCTGTGTCTGGTAAGACTTACCCAAAAGGAACATTTTTATATTATGTAAATTATGTCCAGTGAAAGATAGGAGAAAATACCACAGAAAAATCCAAACCTGTGTTTTGGAAGCAGGGTGGTATCGAAGGCACTAAAGCAAAGCACATCTCTTTCAGTGTAATGCCATCCAGCAGGCTCCCAAGGTACGCTTGGATACGGTGGTGTGTAGATGTCCGCAGCTCAGCCCTATGGTGGCTTTAGGAAATGGCTTTTTGGTCCGCAAGTAGTTGGCAGCCTGCCAGCGGACCCACTCTGATACTGTCGGGGATAAGTAGCGTGTGTGTGTGTGTGTGTGTGTGTGTGTGTGTGTGTGTGCGGACATTACACTAAGTGGCCTAAAGTGAAGTAGATTCTAATCCTCTCTCTAACTAAGCCCACAGCTCTTGGTTAGAATTTGACCCCATCCAGTCCAAATCCCAACGTGCCTTTTCGGTTAATGGCGGGTTGTTTTGGGTGGCATGTTTCTGTCTGAGGTAGCAGCTTTTCACAGATGATGATGGTTCTTGATAGTGCAGCGGTGTAATCCGGAAATGGTTGTAGTCGTGTGGAGTGAAGTAGGGATGTTCTCTTTAAATCTGTGAGGTTAGCAGGAGCAGTACAGTGGGTGATTAGGGGGCAGAGAGAGAGAGGGAGGGAGGGAGGGAGGGAGGGAGGGAGGGAGGGAGGGAGGGAGGGAGGAGGGAGGGAGGGAGGGAGGGACAGGAGCTCAGAGCTGAGCCCTACCACGGTTCCCCTCCTCAGGGAGGTAAAGGAAGAGAGATGGCAGCTGAGGGCATGTCCCTAGGGGGCACTGAGTTTACCACGCTGTATGGTCTCACTATGGTAACACACCTGTGGGAGGGCAGACGACTCCCCATGTGGCCCACTGTAATCTGCTGTTATCCTGTTTACAACAAAGCTATGCAACCTGCTGTGCAGCATAAACTGCAGCATAGAATCAGAGAGGGGTTATACATAGGGACATTACTGAACCACTTCTGAGTAAGAATGGGTACCATGCTGTCTATAATTAAACCAAGCTTATGAAATGTAGATTAGGAAAGTGGTGTAGGACAATGTCATCAAAATAATCAAATCAATCCCAGTAAAGCTGGTTCCTGTGCTGAGAAGGATTGCATGGTGTTAATGATAGAGGTGTATGTATGTTGAGATGCAGCAGCATGGTGTTAATGATAGAGGTGTATGTATGTTGAGATGCAGCAGCATGGTGTTAATGATAGAGGTGTATGTATGTTGAGATGCAGCAGCATGGTGTTAATGATAGAGGTGTATGTATGTTGAGATGCAGCAGCATGGTGTTAATGATAGAGGTGTATGTATGTTGAGATGCAGCAGCATGGTGTTAATGATAGAGGTGTATGTATGTTGAGATGCAGCAGCATGGTGATAATGATAGAGGTGTATGTATGTTGAGATGCAGCAGCATGGTGTTAATGATAGAGGTGTATGTATGTTGAGATGCAGCAGCATGGTGATAATGATAGAGTGTGTATGTATGTTGAGATGCAGCAGCATGGTGTTAATGATAGAGGTGTATGTATGTTGAGATGCAGCAGCATGGTGTTAATGATAGAGGTGTATGTATGTTGAGATGCAGCAGCATGGTGATAATGATAGAGGTGTATGTATGTTGAGATGCAGCAGCATGGTGTTAATGATAGAGGTGTATGTATGTTGAGATGCAGCAGCATGGTGTTAATGATAGAGGTGTATGTATGTTGAGATGCAGCAGCATGGTGTTAATGATAGAGGTGTATGTATGTTGAGATGCAGCAGCATGGTGTTAATGATAGAGGTGTATGTATGTTGAGATGCAGCAGCACGGTGTTAATGATAGAGGTGTATGTATGTTGAGATGCAGCAGCATGGTGTTAATGATAGAGGTGTATGTATGTTGAGATGCAGCAGCATGGTGATAATGATAGAGGTGTATGTATGTTGAGATGCAGCAGCATGGTGTTAATGATAGAGGTGTATGTATGTTGAGATGCAGCAGCATGGTGTTAATGATAGAGGTGTATGTATGTTGAGATGCAGCAGCATGGTGTTAATGATAGAGGTGTATGTATGTTGAGATGCAGCAGCATGGTGTTAATGATAGAGGTGTATGTATGTTGAGATGCAGCAGCATGGTGTTAATGATAGAGGTGTATGTATGTTGAGATGCAGCAGCATGGTGTTAATGATAGAGGTGTATGTATGTTGACATGCAGCAGCATGGTGTTAATGATAGAGGTGTATGTATGTTGAGATGCAGCAGCATGGTGTTAATGATAGAGGTGTATGTATGTTGAGATGCAGCAGCATGGTGTTAATGATAGAGGTGTATGTATGTTGAGATGCAGCAGCATGGTGTTAATGATAGAGGTGTATGTATGTTGAGATGCAGCAGCACGGTGTTAATGATAGAGGTGTATGTATGTTGAGATGCAGCAGCATGGTGTTAATGATAGAGGTGTATGTATGTTGAGATGCAGAAGCATGGTGATAATGATAGAGGTGTATGTATGTTGAGATGCAGCAGCATGGTGTTAATGATAGAGGTGTATGTATGTTGAGATGCAGCAGCATGGTATAAATGATAGAGGTGTATGTATGTTGAGATGCAGCAGCATGGTGTTAATGATAGAGGTGTATGTATGTTGAGATGCAGCAGCATGGTGTTAATGATAGAGGTGTATGTATGTTGAGATGCAGCAGCATGGTGTTAATGATAGAGGTGTATGTATGTTGAGATGCAGCAGCATGGTGTTAATGATAGAGGTGTATGTATGTTGAGATGCAGCAGCATGGTGTTAATGATAGAGGTGTATGTATGTTGAGATGCAGCAGCATGGTGTTAATGATAGAGGTGTATGTATGTTGAGATGCAGCAGCATGGTGTTAATGATAGAGGTGTATGTATGTTGAGATGCAGCAGCATGGTGTTAATGATAGAGGTGTATGTATGTTGAGATGCAGCACATGGTGTTAATGATAGAAGTGTATGTGTTAATGATAGAGGTTATATGTATGTTGAGATGCAGCAGCATGGTGTTAATGATAGAGGTGTATGTATGTTGAGATGCAGCAGCATGGTGTTAATGATAGAGGTGTATGTATGTTGAGATGCAGCAGCATGGTGTTAATGATAGAGGTGTATGTATGTTGAGATGCAGCAGCACGGTGTTAATGATAGAGGTGTATGTATGTTGAGATGCAGCAGCACGGTGTTAATGATAGAGGTGTATGTATGTTGAGATGCAGCAGCACGGTGTTAATGATAGAGGTGTATGTATGTTGAGATGCAGCAGCACGGTGTTAATGATAGAAGTGTATGTATGTTGAGATGCAGCAGCATGGTGTTAATGATAGAGGTGTATGTATGTTGAGATGCAGCAGCACGGTGTTAATGAATAGAGGTGTATGTATGTTGAGATGCAGCAGCATGGTGTTAATGATAGAGGTGTATGTATGTTGAGATGCAGCAGCATGGTGTTAATGATAGAGGTGTATGTATGTTGAGATGCAGCAGCATGGTGTTAATGATAGAGGTGTATGTATGTTGAGATGCAGCAGCATGGTGTTAATGATAGAGGTGTATGTATGTTGAGATGCAGCAGCATGGTGTTAATGATAGAGTGTATGTATGTTGAGATGCAGCAGCATGGTGTTAATGATAGAGGTGTATGTATGTTGAGATGCAGCAGCATGGTGTTAATGATAGAGGTGTATGTATGTTGAGATGCAGCAGCATGGTGTTAATGATAGAGGTGTATGTATGTTGAGATGCAGCAGCATGGTGTTAATGATAGAGTGTATGTATGTTGAGATGCAGCAGCATGGTGTTAATGATAGAGGTGTATGTATGTTGAGATGCAGCAGCATGGTGTTAATGATAGAGGTGTATGTATGTTGAGATGCAGCAGCATGGTGTTAATGATAGAGGTGTATGTATGTTGAGATGCAGCAGCATGGTGTTAATGATAGAGGGTGTATGTATGTTGAGATGCAGCAGCATGGTGTTAATGATAGAGGTGTATGTATGTTGAGATGCAGCAGCATGGTGTTAATGATAGAGGTGTATGTATGTTGAGATGCAGCAGCATGGTGTTAATGATAGAGGTGTATGTATGTTGAGATGCAGCAGCATGGTGTTAATGATAGAGGTGTATGTATGTTGAGATGCAGCAGCATGGTGTTAATGATAGAGGTGTATGTATGTTGAGATGCAGCAGCATGGTGTTAATGATAGAGGTGTATGTATGTTGAGATGCAGCAGCATGGTGTTAATGATAGAGGTGTATGTATGTTGAGATGCAGCAGCACGGTGTTAATGATAGAAGTGTATGTATTTGAGATGCAGCAGCATGGTGTTAATGATAGAGGTGTATGTATGTTGAGATGCAGCAGCATGGTGTTAATGATAGAGGTGTATGTATGTTGAGATGCAGCAGCATGGTGTTAATGATAGAAGTGTATGTATGTTGGATGCAGCAGCATGGTGTTAATGATAGAGGTGTATGTATGTTGAGATGCAGCAGCATGGTGTTAATGATAGAGGTGTATGTATGTTGAGATGCAGCAGCATGGTGTTAATGATAGAGGTGTATGTATGTTGAGATGCAGCAGCATGGTGTTAATGATAGAGTGTATGTATGTTGAGATGCAGCACACGGTGTTAATGATAGAGGTGTATGTATGTTGAGATGCAGCAGCATGGTGTTAATGATAGAGGTGTATGTATGTTGAGATGCAGCAGCACGGTGTTAATGATAGAGTGTATGTATGTTGAGATGCAGCAGCATGGTGTTAATGATAGAGGTGTATGTATGTTGAGATGCAGCAGCACGGTGTTAATGATAGAGGTGTATGTATGTTGAGATGCAGCAGCATGGTGTTAATGATAGAGGTGTATGTATGTTGAGATGCAGCAGCATGGTGTTAATGATAGAGGTGTATGTATGTTGAGATGCAGCAGCATGGTGTTAATGATAGAGGTGTATGTATGTTGAGATGCAGCAGCATGGTGTTAATGATAGAGGTGTATGTATGTTGAGATGCAGCAGCACGGTGTTAATGATAGAGGTGTATGTATGTTGAGATGCAGCAGCATGGTGTTAATGATAGAGGTGTATGTATGTTGAGATGCAGCAGCATGGTGTTAATGATAGAGGTGTATGTATGTTGAGATGCAGCAGCATGGTGTTAATGATAGAGTGTGTGTATGTTGAGATGCAGCAGCATGGTGTTAATGATAGAGTGTATGTATGTTGAGATGCAGCAGCATGGTTTTATGGTGGTTAATGATAGAGGTGTATGTATGTTGAGATGCAGCAGCACGGTGTTAATGATAGAGGTGTATGTATGTTGAGATGCAGCAGCATGGTGTTAATGATAGAGGTGTATGTATGTTGAGATGCAGCAGCATGGTGTTAATGATAGAGGTGTATGTATGTTGAGATGCAGCAGCATGGTGTTAATGATAGAGGTGTATGTATGTTGAGATGCAGCAGCATGGTGTTAATGATAGAGGTGTATGTTATGTTGAGATGCAGCAGCATGGTGTTAATGATAGAGGTGTATGTATGTTGAGATGCAGCAGCATGGTGTTAATGATAGAGGTGTATGTATGTTGAGATGCAGCAGCATGGTGTTAATGATAGAGGTGTATGTATGTTGAGATGCAGCAGCATGGTGTTAATGATAGAGGTGTATGTATGTTGAGATGCAGCAGCATGGTGTTAATGATAGAGGTGTATGTATGTTGAGATGCAGCAGCATGGTGTTAATGATAGAGGTGTATGTATGTTGAGATGCAGCAGCATGGTGATAATGATAGAGGTGTATGTATGTTGAGATGCAGCAGCATGGTGTTAATGATAGAGGTGTATGTATGTTGGAGATGCAGCAGCATGGTGTTAATGATAGAGGTGTATGTATGTTGAGATGCAGCAGCTGGTGTTAATGATAAGTGTATGTATGTTGAGATGCAGCAGCATGGTGTTAATGATAGAGGGTGTATGTATGTTGAGATGCAGCAGCATGGTGTTAATGATAGAGGTGTATGTATGTTGAGATGCAGCAGCATGGTGTTAATGATAGAGTGTATGTATGTTGACATGCAGCAGCATGGTGTTAATGATAGAGGTGTATGTATGTTGAGATGCAGCAGCATGGTGTTAATGATAGAGGTGTATGTATGTTGAGATGCAGCAGCATGGTGTTAATGATAGAGTGTATGTATGTTGAGATGCAGCAGCATGGTGTTAATGATAGAGGTGTATGTATGTTGAGATGCAGCAGCATGGTGTTAATGATAGAGTGTATGTATGTTGAGATGCAGCAGCATGGTGTTAATGATAGAGGTATGTAGCTTGTAGATGCAGCAGCATGGTGTTAATGATAGAGGTGTATGTATGTTGAGATGCAGCAGCATGAGTGTTAATGATAGAGGTGTATGTATGTTGAGATGCAGCAGCACGGGTGTTAATGATAGAGGTGTATGTATGTTGAGATGCAGCAGCACGGTGTTAATGATAGAAGTGTATGTATGTTGAGATGCAGCAGCATGGTGTTAATGATAGAGTGTATGTATGTTGAGATGCAGCAGCATGGTGTTAATGATAGAGGTATGTATGTTGAGATGCAGCAGCATGGTGTTAATGATAGATGTATGTATGTTGATGCAGCAGCATGGTGTTAATGATAGAGGTGTATGTATGTTGAGATGCAGCAGCATGCGGTGTTAATGATAGAGGTGTATATGTTGAGATGCAGCAGCATGGTGTTAATGATAGAAGTGTATGTATGTTGAGATGCAGCAGCAATGGTGTTAATGATAGAGGTGTATGTATGTTGAGATGCAGCAGCACGGTGTTAATGATAGAGGTGTATGTATGTTGAGATGCAGCAGCATGGTGATAATGATAGAGGTATGTATGTTAAGATGCAGCAGCATGGTGTTAATGATAGGGTGTATGTATGTTGAGATGCAGCAGCACGGTGTTAATGATAGAGGTGTATGTATGTTGAGATGCAGCAGCATGGTGTTAATGATAGAGGTGTATGTATGTTGAGATGCAGCAGCACGGTGTTAATGATAGAGGTGTATGTATGTTGAGATGCAGCAGCATGGTGTTAATGATAGAGGTGTATGTATGTTGAGATGCAGCAGCATGGTGTTAATGATAGAGGTGTATGTATGTTGAGATGCAGCAGCATGGTTTTAATGATAGAGGTGTATGTATGTTGAGATGCAGCAGCATGGTGTTAATGATAGAGGTGTATGTATGTTGAGATGCAGCAGCACCGGTGTTAATGATAGAGGTGTATGTATGTTGAGATGCAGCAGCATGGTGTTAATGATAGAGGTGTATGTATGTTGAGATGCAGCAGCATGGTGATAATGATAGAGGTGTATGTATGTTGAGATGCAGCAGCATGGTGTTAATGATAGAGGTGTATGTATGTTGAGATGCAGCAGCATGCTGAATAGACAGAGCGAAGGGAGGAAGTGGAATGATTGGATGGATGATTTATGTGGTGAGGAAATAGTTAGCTGTCACAGCTGCCCTGCTCAAGCCCTGCCACGTAGCCCCCTCCCAGCCCCCAGCCCAGTACCAGTTGCCCAGTTGGCCAATTAGACCCGGCTCTAATCCCAGGTACAACACCAAACTGGGCCACTCGAGACCAGCTACCCTCCGTAACCACACAGCACACACCATGCTGTCAGACACACTCAAGCTGGAGCTAGATCTCTCTCTCTCTCTCTCTCTCTCTCTCTCTCTCTCTCTCTCTCTCTATCTCTCTCTCTCTCTCTCTCTCTCTCTTGATCACTCTCTTTCTCTTTCTTTCTCTTTCTCTCTCTCATCACTCTCTTTTCCTCTCTTTCTATCTCTTCCTTTTTCGCTCTCTCATCTCTATCCCCACCCTCCCCTCCTCACTCTCTCCCCTCCATCTCCCCTCCTCCCTCTCTCCTCCCGTGTGAGGTGCTGTCCTGTGGTTCTCATTCTGGGACAGGTGGTAGGAAGCGTGGCGGTAGCCGGGCCGTTGATGCCACACTCAGGTAATTAGAGCTCATTATGGAGCCACTAGTGGTGCACTGATTAACAGGTCTGTTCTGCTGCCTCTCCTGTCCCCCTCCAACACCACCCCTTCTGTCCCTGCAGCCAGACTCTGGGACAGAGGGTGTGAAGAATGTTCATGTCCATAGGGGGAGTAGCAGGGGGAGTAGCAGGGGGAGTAGCAGGGGGAGTAGCAGGGGGAGTAGCAGGGGGAGTAGCAGGGGGAGTAGCAGGGGGAGTGGGGACCAGGTAGCTGACTAGTGGTGGCTATTCAGCAGCCTGATGATCTGAAGGTAGAAACTATTGGCCAGTCTTCCAGTTTTCACCATGATGCTGCTGTACTGTAGTGATGGAAGCGGGGACAACAGGGCCTGGCTCGGGTGGCTGGTGTCCCTGATGATCTCAGGGACACCAGCCAAGTCCAGGACCCAGTTGCATAGGGAGGAGTTCAGACCCAGGGCTGTGAGCTTTGTAATGAGCTTATAGGGCACTATGGTATTGAAGGCCGAGCTGTAGTCGATGGACAGGTGGGTGAGGGCAGTGTGCAGTGCAGTGGAGATTGCGTTGTCCGTGGATCTGTCAGGCGATTTGGAGAGGGTCGAGTGTGTCGGGGAGGGAGGAGGTGATATGGTCTTTGACTAGCCTCTTGAAGCACTTCATGATGACAGAAGTGAGTGCTACTGGTCAGTAGTCATTCAGTTCAGTTACTTTCCCTTTCTTGGGCACGGGGATGATAGTGGACATCTTGAAGCAGGTGGGTGTAGCGGTCTGAGCTAGAGAGAGATTGAAAATGTCAGAGAACACAACAGCCAACTGGTCTGCACTGCCTTTTACATTTACATTTTAGTCATTTAGCAGACGCTCTTATCCAGAGCGACTTACAGGAGCAATTAGGGTTAAGTGCCTTGCTCAAGGGCACATCGACAGATTTTTCACCTAGTCGGCTCGGGGATTAGAACCAGTGACCTTTCGGTTACTGAACCACTAAGCTACCTGCCACACTGCTCTGAGGGCACGACTAGGGATGCCGTCTGGGCCGGCAGCCTTGCGAGAGTTAACACGTTTGAATAGCTTACCTACGTCCTCAGTGGAGACCGTGAGTATGTAGCCCATTTTGAGAAATGGAGAAAAAGGTGTTTAGCACGTCTGGTAGGGTGGCTATGTGGTTTACACTGAGGCTGCCTGGGATGGAGAGACTGAGGCTGCCTGGGATGGAGAGACTGAGGCTGCCTGGGATGGAGAGGCTGAGGCTGCCTGGGATGGAGAGGCTGAGGCTGCCTGGGATGGAGAGGCTGAGGCTGCCTGGGATGGAGAGGCTGAGGCTGCCTGGGATGGAGAGGCTGAGGCTGCCTTGGATGGAGAGACTGGGCCTGCCTGGGATGGAGAGGCTGAGGCTGCCTGGGATGGAGAGGCTGAGGCTGCCTGGGATGGAGAGGCTGAGGCTGCCTGGGATGGAGAGGCTGAGCCTGCCTGGGATGGAGAGGCTGAGGCTGCCTGGGATGGAGAGGCTGAGGCTGCCTGGGATGGAGAGACTGAGCCTGCCTGGGATGGAGAGGCTGAGGCTGCCTGGGATGGAGAGGCTGAGGCTGCCTGGGATGGAGAGGCTGAGGCTGCCTGGGATGGAGAGGCTGAGGCTGCCTGGGATGGAGAGGCTGAGGCTGCCTGGGATGGAGAGACTGGGGCTGCCTGGGATGGAGAGGCTGAGGCTGCCTGGGATGGAGAAACTGGGGCTGCCTGGGATGGAGAGGCTGGGGCTGCCTGGGATGGAGAAACTGGGGCTGCCTGGGATGGAGAGGCTGGGGCTGCCTGGGATGGAGAGGCTGAGGCTGCCTGGGATGGAGAGACTGGGGCTGGGGCTGCAGGTGTGACTTTACCTCCCTCCGAGTTGACAAGGATTTCACTCCACATGTCTGAGGGTAACTACAGACCATGAGAGATGTGTTGACACATGATCTGCCTTCCACTGAGATTGAATGACATAAGCTTGAGGTGTGTTTGTGTGGTCAGACGTCTATTTGTGTGCCATAACTCTGAAGATGAGACAGGAGGAAAGTCCTTCTGTACTGGGGGGTCATTTCATCCCTGTGTGGGTTAACGGGTCAGTGTGTGTCCGCTACTCATCTCTCTAGTGTCTACCCCAACACACTACCGTTGGCCCGTCACTCACTCCAACAGTAGTGGCTAGCAGCTGTAGTCTGCCACACCAAAACAGAGCAGAGAGGGATAGACAGTTAACAATGTCCACACTGTCTGTCTGTTTATAAAGCCCAAAGCGCCCTCTTCTCCTACTATGCATATTGAACAGGGCTTCAACAGAAGGGTCCCGTTGCTGCATCCTGTTGTTGCCTCTGGCCCTCTCCCAACAGAGGGACCATTAGCAACCAGTGTCAGGGCCAGGGCGAAGCAGGGGGGAGACGGCAGGTCTCAGGGGAGATGGAGAGGCTACCGGGGGCAGGTGGGGGGGTGAGGATTATGGGAGTTAAGGGGGAGGGGGTCATATTGCGAACCGTCAAACAAAGCAATGAGATTACCGCCAGAAACTGGCTTTAATATCAGCGTGCAGATATTGCCATCACCGCCACTGTGCCCAACTTAAAAACGTCAAACATGATTTAAAATGTTATTACACTGTTATAACAGGTTATTACACTGCCTAGCGGGGAAGAGGAGGCTTTCCCCCCCCTCCCCACACACACTCTTTCCTTCTCTCCCTCTCTCTAGGCTGTCAGGATTGTAAAATAAATCTCTCTATATTGCATCAGATTCAGCCTTCCCGTCTGGTTGTTGCCGATTATACAGACAGTTTATGAAAGGAGCCCAGTAACACAGAGAGAATAGAAAGAAACAATCATCATATCCATCTAAGAAAAATCAATATGGCTCTAGTTATTTCCCCAAAACAACTGTTAGGCATATAGTACATTGGTGATCAGCCAATGTTTAGGTCCCCAGGCTAATATGCTGTATTGATCTCCATGTGAGTTCAGTGTAGTCTCTGTGTAGTGTCATTGTGGCCCTTGTCGTTACGCTAGGGGCCTTTGAGTTGCAATGGTGCTGCGATGTGATGTTCGCATGCGGGAGCCCCCTGTCCTATGGTTACCATGTTGTTGCCAGGGGGAGCCCCCTGTCCTATGGTTACCATGTTGTTGCCAGGGGGAGCCCCCTGTCCTGTGGTTACCATGTTGTTGCCAGGGGGAGCCCCCTGTCCTGTGGTTACCATGTAGTTGCCAGGGGGAGCCCCCTGTCCTGTGGTTACCATGTTGTTGCCAGGGTGAGCCCCCTGTCATGTGGTTACCATGTAGTTGCCAGGGGGAGTCCCCTGTCCTGTGGTTACCATGTAGTTGCCAGGGGGAGCTCCCTGTCATGTGGTTACCATGTTGTTGCCAGGGGGAGCCCCCTGTCCTGTGGTTACCATGTTGTTGCCAGGGGGAGCCCTGTTGGAACAGGCAGTGGCAGGGGAAGCTCTTTGATACGGGCAGGCCCCATTAGATGGCCTGTTCAAGAACATTAGTTCCAGTGTTGACTGCCTGGTGGTAGCACTAGTAGGAGATGGCTGGGGATTATGAGACAGGGATGGAAGGAGAGGCAGGTGTGATCATCTATAGACAGACCTTTGGCATGGTTAGACACCAGTCACGGTACAGTACAGTACATCCATGTTCTCACTAATCCTTAAGAGCACGTAGAGACACAGTTAGGATCATCCTTCCAGAATCTTCCACTTAACCTGGCTGTAGATGAGTGGCAGTTTAAAATGCTTGTCTCTGCTTCAGTCCCTTGTGTTGTCATTCCCAGCTCTATGTTCTCTCCCCAAGCCAGGCTGCTGGTGGTTTCCTTGGAGCAGCATGCACATGCATTACAATGAGCGTTGAATTCCCATGCACCTCCTCCCCCCTCCCACTAACCCCCCACCCCTGTCCCCTTCAGGGATGGAGGGAAATGTATACCCCCCCTGCTCTCCTCACCCCTCCATCTCCACCCCTTCAGCCTCTCCTCTCCTCTCCTCTCCTCTCCTCTCCTCTCCTCTCCTCTCCTCTCCTCTCCTCTCCTCTCCTCTCCTCTCCTCTCCTCTCCTCTCCTCTCCTCTCCTCTCCACCTCCTGCTGTTTAGACCTGCCAGTGGGAGCTGCTCTGACTAATATCAGCTGATAGACTGATGCAACAGTATGCGTAGGATTTGATCAACATGTTCACATCAACAAACAACTGAAGCCTGATTACCCTGCCTGTCACCAACAAATATACATTTGTTAAGCTCCTATAGGGGTTAAGGTCCTGTAGGGGTTAACTCCTATAGGGGCTATTGGAGCAATACAACCTCTTCTTCTTGTCTCATCTTTTCTCCCGAAGCCCCGCCTTCCAAACCCCCAGTCACTCCTCCTGCCCCTCCCTCTACCTCCCCCCTGAGATTCAGTCTCCTCATGCCATGTGCCCATTGTGTGCCAGCGTCTGTGCCAGCCTGGTATGATGAAGCCTTTGTCCCTGTCTTGTGCTCCATTCCTAATCGGTATATGGACCAATGACCTGTGATGTGCCAGTGAGACGGGACCGTGTCTCCTCAGAAAGAAGCTGTTAGCTGGAGGGTCTCTTGCTCCTCTCTCTCTGTATCTCATCAGCAGGTTTGGACCGTGTTGGAGTCGAGCACCACTAATTTACAAATTAGTTTGCTTCATAAATCAAAGGCTCCCCCCCTTCGCACACATACAAGCAGAGATGAATGTAGTCTGAATGGAACCAAGTCCACTGCTGGGGTGTGTTAACTGATTCACTGATGTATCTAATTCATTCCGCCGCAAATAATGAATTTAGCAACTAACGTGAATAATGCACTAACTACTTTACACAGAGGGTTAATAATGTTGTGTATAAAACATAGTCCAGTGTCTCCACTAATCTGAATAATCCTGCCTGGTTGAGCTCCCTCTCTTATTGTCAGGCAGAGAAGCCAGATGAGCAGGAGGCTAGGGGGAAACCCTGCAAAGCCTAGACATGGAACTCACAGGACAACAGGGTAGAAGGAGACAGAGAGAGGCAGATAAAGAGAGGAGGAGGAGAGAAGAGAGAGGGGGTTATGAATGTAGACGTAAGGCTCCAGGCTGATGAATGAAGAGCAGCAGAGGGGGGAAGAGAAACTAGAGAAACAGCATCAGGGAGAAAAACAGTTGGAGAAGAGGGGGGAAGAGAAACTAGAGAAACAGCATCAGGGAGAAAAACAGTTGGAGAAGAGGGGGGAAGAGAAACTAGAGAAACAGCATCAGGGAGAAAAACAGTTGGAGAAGAGGGGGGAAGAGAAACTAGAGAAACAGCATCAGGGAGAAAAACAGTTGGAGGAAAGATGGAGAAGAGAGGGGAAGAGAATAATGAAAGGATGTGAGGGTTCAGAGAAAAACAAGAATAGCGGACTTGGAAGCCAGCCAGTCAGATTTCAATGGGTTTTTTTCTTCCTCCTCCCATTCTTCCTCTTCACTCTCTCCCTCCATCTATCTCTACCCTCCCCTCCCCCATGTTTATTTTCAGTGCCAGGATTTTTTGCCAGAGTAGAAACTCCCTGGTAGTGATCTGCTTGGTTGCAGAGCAGCTCCTCTGGAAAGGCCACTGTGAATTGCTGTGTTTTCACCCCTAAGGTTAGCTGTGATAGACTGTACACTACAAAGGTCCCTCTTTGTTGGACTATTTCTGCAAGGGCCCTGACGCTGCTTTTAACACCATGGCTATGTTTTAGCAGTCTGCATCACGTTCTCCTGGTGTTCATCTGTATGCCATACACTAGCAGACGCCCTACATCAGAGAGAGGATGATGGTGAGTCTGTGTTAGACTCCCTGACTCAGTCAAATCAGATGGTAGATATGGTAGCTATTCATTTATTCAGATGGTAAAGTCATTATTGTTCAGACCAGCGCCATATGATTGTTAACCTTGTCCAAACCGCTGAGTGAGCTCCAGGTTGGGTGTATGCTGTACTGATGAGAATACTGACCCGTTGACTGCAATCAGCGACAGAGTCAGACGGTAGTGGCTGGCTACCACAGCCTTTACCCCGCTCCCCAACTCTCACCGTTTCCAGGGCAGACGGTGGGCAGGGGGGCCGAGGTGAAGAGTTGTTCTGGGGTTGTTCTGGAGACTGACTCACTCAGCGTTAACATGCTGCCCTAGACCTCCGTTCTCCTCCGCCCCTCCACCCCCCTCCCTCTCTCTTCCGCCTCCCTCTACCCAGGGCCCAGAGGTCCGTCAGCACGGGCAGGAAAGCGCTGACACCGGCGGGCGGCTGCTACGGCTGCTCGTTACTGCAGCCCACGTATCAGAGCTGTCAGGAAGGCCAGTGGTGACAGGGGGAAATTGGGCTGACTGCTTTCTGTAGGGCATTCCTCTCTCTCTCTCTCTCTCTCTCTCTCTCTCTCTCTCTCTCTCTCTCTCTCTCTCTCTCTCTCTCTCTCTCTCTCTCTCTCACCCCTCTCTCTCTGGGCTGACCTGATGTATGGGAGAGAGAGAGAGGCATCACAGATGATACAGTTACTGGACCCCACTGTAATAGCAGTCATGGAAAGAGAGGAAACTATATCTGGACCAGTGGAGATCGTGTTACCTATTGCAGAAGTACAGTAGCATTAAGATGGCCTAGTTAGAAATGAGTTGGCAAGGGCATTTCTCCTCTAGAACATAAGTGTAACACATTATGAGAGGGCCCTCCCCTAGACCCCTCGTCTCCTCGTCCCCTCCTGCCTCCCAGACTGTTGAGGCTCGGTTGGCCTGTAGAGAGTGGAGAGAGAGGACTCTTCTAAGAGGGGTCTTCAGTCGGCTCACCAATGGGAAGCATTTATCTGTGATTAGTGCAGATTGGATAAACTAATCCTTAAGCTGCTTCAAGGGGCTCAGTCCCTTCTCCTGGGGGAGAGGGTTCTGGCTGTGCCACACTAATACCCCTATCCCCAACACACACACACACACACACACACACACACAAAGACACAAGAGGGCGCAAAGAACACATGGGTGACATTCAGTCACATTAAAAACACAAAGTAACATTTAAACAAAGCTATATGAATGCACATACTGTACACACACACACACACACACACAATCCCTGCAGCACCACCTGCTAACCCACATCCATAATGTTTCCCTCTCCCCTGCAGATCATTAGGGAATGTAGAAGTATGTTCTTTGATGGCCCTTTTTTATACACATGGAGGCACATGACACAGCTGGGGATTCTCTGTAGAGACAGGAATAAAGACCAGAGCCATTTTAAAACCAAGAGAGAATGGTGCTTCCTCTTTACAGCCATTTCACACTGGTAATTTTAGCTTTTGCTGACGTAATGATGAGATTTCTGCATAGACTGATCTTGATGACGCATCAGTAGGCCTGAAGAGTTTTTTTGATCTCTGGTGGTGTGTTAAGTCAGAACAGTATAACTCTAAATCCTTTCTACAGATGTTTAATGAGCAGTGTGCCAACACTGTTCCCACCAGACCACAGCCTTTCCCTCCTCTGACTCTGATTGTCTCTCCAGTCAGAGCTGGAAGTTCTGGAACGTTCTCCTGTGTGTCCGCACACGTGGCCAACGCACCATCTAGAATAACATCTACCCATCCAACAGCACTTGTGGAACGCTGGCCACCAGCACTACGTGGGCACCACAACACCCTGAGAAGCCATGTCCAGCTTGATGCCAGCTGCGTGGACACCACAATGCCCTGAGAAGCCATGCTCAGCTTGATGCCAGCTGCGTGGGCACCACAACGCCCTGAGAAGCCATGCCCAGCTTGATGTCAGCTGCGTGGGCACCACAACGCCCTGAGAAGCCAAGCCCAGCTTGATACCAGCTGCGTGGGCACCACAACGCCCTGAGAAGCCATGCCCAGCTTGATGCCAGCTGCGTGGGCACCACAACGCCCTGAGAAGCCATGCCCAGCTTGATGCCAGCTGCGTGGGCAACACAATGCCCTGAGAAGCCATGCCCAGCTTGATGCCAGCTGCCTGATGGAGAGGGTGGAGGAAATGATCTGGTGTGTTTGTGGGTGGAGCCAAGAGGACGGCAGTCTGTAATTGTGCCGGGCGACGCAGTTCTGCCCTACTCATACAGGGTCTAATCCAGCCTAGCCCCACTTGATGGTCTGTTAAAGCTGCCCTCCTGAGGGAGGAGGAGGGGAAAGGAGGGGAAGAGATGGGGTAGAGAGGGGAGAAGAGAGGGGGAAGAGAGGGGGAGGGGAGAAGAGGGGGGAGAAGAGAGGGATTTAGGGAGGTAATTGCAGGCTTTAGCGGGGCCCTGCCGTCCTACCGCACAGCGAGCTCAGGTTTAGCACCGCGTAAACGCAATACTCTCGCTCTCTGCCCTGTCACTTGTGGGTCTTGTGGGATGGTTATGCATGGTGGTGGTAGAAAGTACTAACTAACATAATCCTTCTCTCTATAATCAGGGGATAATTATCTAGGATTCAACTGTAATTTCCTTAAAGCCCATTTTTTCTATTGACTTATATCTGCAGTGAACAGTAGCGTGTGTGAGCCTATTTATACCTGCTACAGTGAGTTAGGTGTAGTGGTACCAGGAGACTGAGAGATGTGGGGGTTAATGTCACACTGAGATGTATGCCCCCTGTATAGATTGCCTTAATGCCCTCTCACTCTGTCCTCCAGCAGCAGTCGATGGTAGCCTCTCTGCGTACATACATATTTTAACAGTATGTGCATATTGACTACTGCATAGTGATGGAGATCCCTCCCCTTCCACCTGAGGCCCACTCACATCACATCACAGCCATGTCCACTCAGTCACCTCTGACCTTAACACAGACCCAGGCCCTAAGGTCATGTTATCATAATTCATACAGAGGGGTACAGGGGGAGAGCAAGGCTTTTGTCAGTCAGCCATTGAATTCCTTCATGGATAATATTTTTTCACTCGTTGATTTATAGTTATACGGATTATTTGAAAATGTAAAAGTTAACTTGACTGGCTGGTATCCACGACATTCTACCATAGGTTCATACAGTGGCTTGTGAAAGTATTCACCCCCTTTGGCATTTCTCCTATTTTGTTGCCTTACAACCTGGCATTAAAATTGATTGTTTGGGGGTTTGTATCATTTGATTTACACAATATGCCTACCACTTTGAAGATGCAAAATATTTTTTGGGGTGAAACAAACAAGAAATAAGACAAAAAAACTGAACTCTACTTTGTAGAGCCAGCTTTTGCAGCAATTACAGCTGCAAGTCTCTTGGGGTATGTCTCTATAAGCTTGGCACATCTAGCCACAAGGATTTTTGCCTATTCTTCAAGGCAAAACTGCTCCAGCTCCTTCAAGTTGGGTGGGTTCCGCTGGTGTACATCAATCTTTAAGTCATACCACAGATTCTCAATTGGATTGAAGTCTGGGCTTTGACTAGGCCATTCCAAGACATTGAAATGTTTCCCCTTAAACCACTCGACTGTTGCTTTAGCAGTATGCTTAGGGTCATTGTCCTGCTGGAAGGTGAACCTCCGTCCTAGTCTCAAATCTAACTGTAAGTCGCTCTGGATAAGAGCGTCTGCTAAATGACTAAAATGTGAATGTAAATCTCTGGAAGACTGAAACAGGTTTCCCTCAATAATTTCCCTGTATTTAGTGCCATCCATCATTCCTTCAATTATGACCAGTTTCCCAGTACCTGCCAGGATGGTGTTCTCGGGTGATGAGAGGTGTTGGGTTTGCGCCAGACATAGTGTTTTCCTTGATGGCCAAAAAGCTTGATTTTAACCTCATCTGACCAGAGTACCTTCTTCCATATGTTTTGGGAGTCTCCCACATGGCTTTTGGCGAACACCAAACGTGTTTGATTATTTTTCTCTTTAAGCAGTGGCTTTTTTCTGACCACTTCTCCTTAAAGCCCAGCTCTGTGGAGTGTATGGCTTAAAGTGGTCCTATGGACAGATACTCTAATCTCCGCTGTGGAGCTTTGCAGCTCCTTCAGGGTTATCTTTGGTCTCTTTGTTGTCTCTCTGATTAATACCCTCCTTGCCTGGTCCGTGAGTTTTGGTGGGCGGCCCTCACATGGCAGGTTTGTTGTGGTGCCAAATTCTTTCAATTTTTTAATAATGGATTTAATGGTGCTCCGTGGGATGTTCAAAGTTTCTGATATTTTTTTATAACCCAACCCTGATATGTACTTCTCCACAACTTTGTCCCTGACCTGTTTGGAGAGCTCCTTGGTCTTCATGGTGCCACTTGCTTGGTGGTGCCCCTTGCTTAGTGGTGTTGCAGACTCTGGGGCCTTTCAGAACATGTGTATATACAGTGGGGGGAAAAAGTATTTAGTCAGCCACCAATTGTGCAAGTTCTCCCACTTAAAAAGATGAGAGAGGCCTGTAATTTTCATCATAGGTACACGTCTACTATGACAGACAAATTTAGAAAAAAATATCCAGAAAATCACATTGTAGGATTTTTAATGAATTTATTTGCAAATTATGGTGGAAAATAAGTATTTGGTCACCTACAAACAAGCAAGATTTCTGGCTCTCACAGACCTGTAACTTCTTCTTTAAGAGGCTCCTCTGTCCTCCACTCGTTACCTGTATTAATGGCACCTGTTTGAACTTGTTATCAGTATAAAAGACACCTGTCCACAACCTCAAACAGTCACACTCCAAACTCCACTATGGCCAAGACCAAAGAGCTGTCAAAGGACACCAGAAACAAAATTGTAGACCTGCACCAGGCTGGGAAGACTGAATCTGCAATAGGTAAGCAGCTTAGTTTGAAGAAATCAACTGTGTGAGCAATTATTAGGAAATGGAAGACATACAAGACCACTGATAATCTCCCTCGATCTGGGGCTCCACGCAAGATCTCACCCCGTGGGGTCAAAATGATCACGGTGAGCAAAAATCCCAGAACCACACGGGGGGACCTAGTGAATGACCTGCAGAGAGCTGTGACCAAAGTAACAAAGCCTACCATCAGTAACACACTACGCCGCCAGGGACTCAAATCCTGGAGTGCCAGATGTGTCCCCCTGCTTAAGCCAGTACATGTCCAGGCCCGTCTGAAGTTTGCTAGAGTGCATTTGAATGATCCAGAAGAGGATTGGGAGAATGTCATATGGTCAGATGAAACCAAAATATAACTTTTTGGTAAAAACTCAACTCGTCGTGTTTGGAGGACAAAGAATGCTGAGTTGCATCTAAAGAACACCATACCTACTGTGAAGCATGGGGGTGGAAACATAATGCTTTGGGGCTGTTTTTCTGCAAAGGACCAGGACGACTGATCCGTGTAAAGGAAAGAATGAATGGGGCCATGTATCGTGAGATTTTGAGTGAAAACCTCCTTCCATCAGCAAGGGCATTGAAGATGAAACGTGGCTGTGTCTTTCAGCATGACAATGATCCCAAACACACCGCCCGGGCAACGAAGGAGTGGCTTCGTAAGAAGCATTTCAAGGTCCTGGAGTGGCCTAGCCAGTCTCCAGATCTCAACCCCATAGAAAATCTTTGGAGGGAGTTGAAAGTCTGTGTTGCCCAGCAACAGCCCCAAAACATCACTGCTCTAGAGGAGATCTGCATGGAGGAATGGGCCAAAATACCAGCAACAGTGTGTGAAAACCTTGTGAAGACTTACAGAAAACGTTTGACCTGTGTCATTGCCAACAAAGGGTATATAACAAAGTATTGAGAAACTTTTGTTATTGACCAAATACTTATTTTCCACCATAATTTGCAAATAAATTCATAAAAAATTCATTTTATCTGTCATAGTTGACGTGTACCTATGATGAAAATTACAGGCCTCTCTCATCTTTTCAAGTGGGAGAACTTGCACAATTGGTGGCTGACTAAATACTTTTTTTCCCCACTGTATACTGAGATCATGTGACACTTAGATTGCACACAGGTATACTTTATTTAACTAATTATATGACTTCTGAAGGTAGTTGGTTGCACCACATCTTATTTAGGGGCTTCATAGTAAAAGGGGTGAATACATATGCACGCACCACTTTTCCGTTATTTATTTAGTTAATGGACTATTTTGTGTATGTCCATTACATGACATCCAAAATAAAAATCAATTTAAATTACAGGTTGTAATGCAACAAAATAGGAAAAACGCCAAGGGGTATGAATATTTTTTGCAAGGCACTGTAAATGTCAAAAAGTCCTTGTGTGTTATAATGTTGGCATTGTGTGTATTGTAAATCTGGTGTAATAGCCCATGGAAAACACACTGTACACCACTGTGAGAAGGGCTGTGGAGCTGGCACATGGCAGCGAGTCAACACAACCAGTCAGTTGAACAGTGTTTGGGACAAACCCTGGTAGTGCTTTCAGACCAACATTAGCGCAGAAAATATACATGTACAACAGTACTGTGTATCTTTGAAGCCCAGATGTTTCTACTGACTGTCATCTCATTACTGTGAACTACAAGGAGGGAGATAGATTTCCTTTCACACGTTTTCACTTTTTGAAATGCAGCAGCGTTTGATTTGGACTCCCTCCCCGGGTCCCAGAGCTAGCTCGGTCCAACAACCACAGCCAGACCAGAGTTACTCCTCTGCGGTCACCACTGCCCTGACAGGGACCAGCGCCAGTCATAGAGACGACAGACAGTAAAGGGAAGTCATTATGGAGCCGGCCTGCCCGCCTCTAGTTTGCCCGGCGTTCAAATTGAATTATGATGACCCTGTCCAAAATAAACACACAAGGAAACTCACCACAGTTCACTGATTTATAACAGAAGAATGGCGGAAAAATTATCAGGGATGACGAATCGTAAAAGTGAAAGATTACATCACGCAATTTATTCAGTTCCAAAGATCACGCTTTTCTATGGAGTCCTTGTTGTTTTGGAAATGAAAGACTTCTCATTATTACAGTTATTTCCAATGTTTGATTCCACCCCTTCAAAGTCGGCACTTGTTTTCACACTCAAGTGATGCTTTGAAAATAGATGGCTAATGAGTGTGTTTGGGTGAAGACAATGTGTTTGTTGTAGATTGTTTGTGCATGTGTTGTATAGAAAAGCTGTGCCCCAGTGTGTGTGTGTGTGTGTGTGTGTGTGTGTGTGTGTGTGTGTGTGTGTGTGTGTGTGTGTGTGTGTGTGTGTGTGTGAATATGTGTGTAACATGGCAATTAAGGTATTATTGATTAACATATGGAGTTGGAGAGGCATAGCAGGGAGAGATTGGTGTATCTTCCCTGTATCTCTTTGTCCTCCTCCTGTGTCTCTGTGTGTGTGTGGTGATTGATTGATTGGATGTCAGTAAAGGTTTCCTCTCTCCTATCACTAATTGGCATTCCCACGAGAGGAAAAAGTGTTTATTTTGTAGAATACCACCACTTACCACACAGCAGTGCTGGCTAGAATGCTCCAGTCATCTCTCATTCCAGGGAATTCAGTGTGTTACTGTGTTTTACTGTGTTACTGTGTATTAGTGAGTATTAGTGTGTGTTAGTGTGTGTTGCTGTGTGTTAGTGTGTGTTGGGGTGTGTTACTATGTATTAGTGTGTGTTGGGGTGTGTTAATATGTGTTAGTGTGTGTTACTATGTGTTAGTGTGTGTTACTATGTATTAGTGTGTGTTGGGGTGTGTTCCTGTGTGTTACTATGTGTTAGTGTGTGTTAGTGTGTGTTGGGGTGTGTTACTGTGTGTTACTATGTGTTAGTGTGTGTTACTGTGTGTTAGTGTGTGTTGGGGTATGTTACTGTGTGTTAGTGTGTGTTGGGGTGTGTTGCTGTGTGTTAGTGTGTGTTAGTGTGTGTTACTAAGTGTTAGTGTGTGTTAGTGTGTGTTAATATGTGTTAGTGTGTGTTACTATGTGTTAGTGTGTGTTAGTGTGTGTTGCTGTGTGTTAGTGTGTGTTGCTGTGTGTTAGTGTGTGTTGCTGTGTGTTAGTGTGTGTTGGGGTGTGTTGCTGTGTGTTAGTGTGTGTTAGTGTGTGTTACTGTGTGTTAGTATGTGTTGCTGTGTGTTAGTGTGTGTTAGTGTGTGTTGCTGTGTGTTAGTGTGTGTTGCTGTGTGTTAGTGTGTGTTGCTGTGTGTTAGTGTGTGTTGGGGTGTGTTAGTGTGTGTTGGGGTGTGTTGCTGTGTGTTAGTGTGTGTTAGTGTGTGTTACTGTGTGTTAGTGTGTGTTGCTGTGTGTTAGTGTGTGTTAGTGTGTGTTGCTGTGTGTTAGTGTGTGTTGCTGTGTGTTAGTGTGTGTTGCTGTGTGTTAGTGTGTGTTGGGGTGTGTTACTGTGTGCCCAGTCAGTGGTGGTTTAGCTGTGACAGTGTGGGACACCTCAGAGTGGCTGCATGGCAACACTGTTGCCCAGTGTCACTGATTAACTCTTTAGTATTATCCCAGTTTACCTATTTGCTTATGGTCTTGCCTACACCTGGTGAACAGTTTTTTAAATTATATGAGAAAAAAATATTCAATTTTATTTGGAACGGCAAGCCAGACAAAATTAAAAGGGCATTTTATATAATGAATATGGATTCAGAGGACAGAAATTATTAAATATTAAAGCATTAGACCTATCACTAAAAGCTTCAGTCATACAAAAGTTATACTTAAATCCGAACTGGTTCTCAAGCAAATTAGTAAGATTGTCTTACCCAATGTTCAAGAAAGGCCTTTTTCCCTTTATTCATATTACAACAACTAATTTGCAGTTATTTGAAAAGGAAATAATCTCCCAAATATCACTATTTCTAAAACAAGCCATAGAAAGTTGGTTGCAATTTCAATTTAATCCTCCAGAAACGACAGAACAAATAATGCAACAAATATTGTGGTTAAATTCAAATATACTAATTGACAAAAAAACTTTATTTTTTGACAGAATGTTTAAAAAAGGTATAATCTTCGTAAATGATATCATCGGTAGGACTGGTGGAGTTGCACATGCAGCTAACAAAAACGTATGGAAATGTCTGCTCTACCCAAAATTACAACCAAATAATTGCAGCCTTACCGCAAAAGTGGAAGAGGAAAGTGGAAGGGGGAGAAAGTAAGGAACTTGTCTGTCGGCCTTGCATTAAAGAACATAATTGGTTAAGGAAAACTGTGATAAATAAAAAAGTATATCAGTTTCACTTAAGGACCAAAGGATTGACAGCCGTCCCATATAGATTGCAAAATAGTTGGGAAGAGATTTTTGACGTACCGATCCCATGGCATAGTGTTTATGAACTGACACACAAAACGACACCAGATTCAAAAATTAGAATCTTTCAATTTAAATTATTATATAAAATTCTTGCTACCAATAAAATGTTATTTATATGGGGGATACAATCTTCCCAGCTCTGCAGATTTTGCTGTGAAGAGACAGAATCATTAGATCATTTGTTTTGGTTCTGTCCATTTGTAGCTTGTTTTTGGACACAGGTCCAGGAATGGCTAAAGGATTGCAATATTTACCTGTAGCTAACCTTGCAGATAGCATTACTGGGTGATCTGAAAAGTCATAGTCAATCGATCAATAATATAATAATACTTTTAGCAAAAATGTTTATTTTTTATTCACAATCTGTAGAAGCAATGAGAATAAAAAGGTTCAGAACTTTTATAAAACATCACAGTACGGTTGAAATATATATGGCAAATAGAAATTCTATATGGATGGTATTAAGAGATAGATGGGAGGTGTTGAATAAGTATATAGGTTGTATGTTGGGAGCTTTTGGGAAAGAGCACAGTTAGAAAGAAATGGCATATAGAAGCAAACCGGATGGACATGAAAATGATCGGAGAGGTTGAGAGTAGAAGTAGTTCAGGAGCAAAAAAAATATATATATATATATATATAATTATTGTAAAATTAACTGTGTCCATAAGGTGTAGATAGTAAGTATAGACCGGAAGTAGAGGCCTGGGCATTGTTGTTCACTAGCCCAACACATAAGATGCCTCCTCACAGAACCCCAGTCTGAGGGATAAGACTGGGCACTAGCATGGAGTCCTGTGATGTGGGCTGGAATTGATTGAAAATCCTTGCTTAGGAATGACCAAGCTAGCATCGCTAACTGCCTAGTGTGCTGACCTGGGAGAGATCAATCAATCAAATGTATTTATAAAGCCCTTTTTATATCAGCAGATGTCACAAAATGCTATACAGAAACCCAGCCTAAAACCTTAAACAGCAAGCAATGCAGATGTAGAAGCACGGTGGCTAGGAAAATCTCCCTAGAAAGGCAGGAACCTAGGAAGAAACCTAGAGAGGAACCAGCCTCTGAGGGGTGGCCAGTCCTCTTCTGGCTGTGCCGGGTGGAGATTATAACAGTACATGGCCATTTAAGGCTAGATTGTTCTTTAAGATGTTCAAACGTTCATAGATGACCAGCAGGGTCAAATAATAATCACAGTGGTTGCAACAGGTCAGTACCTCAGGAGTAAATGTCAGTTGGCTTTTCATAGCCGAGCATTCATAGGTCGAGACAGCAGGTGCGGTAGAGAGAGAGAGTATAAAGCAGCAGGTCCGGGACAAGGTAGCACATCCGGTGAACAGATCAGGCTACCCTAGACACAGGCAGAACAGTTGAAACTGGAGCAGCAGCATGACCAGGTGGACTGGGGACAGCCAGGAGTCATCAGGCCAGGTAGTCCTGAGGCATGGTCCTAGGGCTCATAGATGAGGACAGGGTCCCCTCGGCTATTTCCAAAGAAATACACTTCTCCTCTTCTCAACACTAAAATACAATCAAGTACTCCTCCTCAGCTCCTCAGCTCCTCAGCCACAGAAGAAAGGGGGCTTATCACCCCCTCTGCTTGCCTACCCCCTCTAATCAGAGAGGCGGCATAATGCCCACCACAGGGTGACTGCACGGGGGAAGAGAGGAGAGGGGGAAGAGTGGAGAGGGGGAAGAGAGGAGAGGGGGAAGAGAGGAGAGGGGGAAGAGAGGAGAGGGGGAAGAGAGGAGAGGGGGAAGAGAGGAGAGGGGGAAGAGAGGAGAGGGGGAAGAGAGGAGAGGGGGAAGGAGTAGTGAAATAGATGAATAATAAATGAGGGTGTGTGTACCGTCTGTCTTTGTGTCAGGGTTCCTGGGGGTGGGGGGTGGGGGGTTGCAGGAACAGTAGGGGGTGTGTGGGGCTCCGATGCCCCAGGGTCATAGTTCACACGGCTGGGGTGTCAGGAGTGCCAGCGCAGCCGGAGCAATACAAAGAACACCCTGATGTCCCTTTGATCTGATCAGCCCTCCGGGGCGGGGCCTGCTCTCCTCCCCCTTTCTTCCGTTCCTTATTGTCTTGTTGCTTTTGTTGTTGATTTTCTTGTTGTGTCTCATCTTTCTCTGTCCTCCTGCCCTCCCTAAGCAACACGATCTGATGAGTGGCACAACACAGTACCCTGCCCCTTTAATGTATTTTTGATTGATTGATAGCAGAGGCTGGTTTGAACCTAGTTCAAAAGCAGGGTTTATTGTCGAGGTAGTGATTTTCTTTGTGAGTCTCAGGATGGGTTGTTGTTCTGGTATGGATTAGTGTGTATGGATGATGCAGGGTGAGTAGAAGGGTTGGGGTGTAAAAGCTCAGTCCACAGAATAACAGGCCCATTTCCTGCAATATTGAGCCTATTGTAGCATGGAGGACGAGAGGAAAAGACTAATGTTTAATAATGTTTTACATGTCGAAGAGCCGGACAGTGGAGCCTCTCTCAGTCTGATCTTGACTTGGTCTTGTGAGAGCTTGAGACAGAACAAGGAACAACAGAGAGAATAATTAACACTGTGTCCTGGCTAGTGATGTGATGCTCTGTGGGTCAGTGTGATTATGCTGGAAGGTAGTGGTGCGATGCTCTGTGAGTCAATATAATAAGACAGAAATGGCCTGATCTTTGCCCTCAGCAGGTATTCTTGAGTCATGCAGACATTGCTCACATAGGGCCTATAACATATCAACAGCAACCAGACCACACATTACTCACATACAGTGCCTATAACATATTAACAACAACCAGACCACACATTACTCACATAGGGCCTATAACATATCAACAGCAACCAGACCACACATTACTCACATACAGTGCCTTGTAAAAATATTCATCCCCCTTGGCATTTTTCCTATTTTGTTGCATTACAACCTGTAATTTAAATGGATTTTTATTTGCATTTCATGTAATGGACATACACAAAATAGTCCTAATTGGTGAAGTGAAATGAAAAAAATAACTTGTTTCAAAAAATGCTAAAAAATAAATAATGGAAAAGTGGTGCGTGCATATGTATTCACCCCCTTTGCTATGAAGCCCCTAAATAAGATCTGGTGCAACCAATTACCTTCAGAAGTCACATAATTAGTTAAATAAAGTCTGCCTGTGTGCAATCTAAGTGTCACATGATCTGTCACATTATCTCAGTATATATACACCTGTTCTGTAAGGCCCCAGAGTCTGCAACACCACTAAGCAAGGGGCACCACCAAACAAGCGGCACCATGAAGACCAAGGAACTCTCCAAACAGGTCAGGGACAAAGTTGTGGAGAAGTACAGATCAGGGTTGGGTTATAAATATCTGAAACTTTGATCATCCCACGGAGCACCATTAAATCAATTATTAAAAAATTTAAAGAATATGGCACCACAACAAACCTGCCAAGTGAGGGCCGCCCACCAAAACTCACGGACCAGGCAAGGAGGGCATTAATCAGAGAGACAACAAAGACACCAAAGATAACCCTGAAGGCTCCACAGCGGAGATTGGAGTATCTGTCCATAGGACCACTTTAAGCCGTACACTCCACAGAGCTGGGCTTTACGGAAGAGTGGCCAGAAAAAAGCCATTGCTTAACGAAAAAAATAAGCAAACACGTTTGGTGTTCGCCAAAAGCCATGTGGGAGACTCCCCAGACATATGGAAGAAGGTACTCTGGTCATTTGAGACTAAAATTGAGCTTTTTGGCCATCAAGGAAAACACTATGTCTGGCGCAAACCCAACACCTCTCATCACCCCGTGAACACCATCCCCACAGTGAACCATGGTGGTGGCAGCATCATGCTGTGGGGATGTTTTTCATCGGCAGGGACTGGGAAACTGGTCAGAATTGAAGGAATGATAGATGGAGCTAAATACAGGGAAATTCTTGAGGGAAAACTCTTTCAGTCTTCCAGAGATTTGAAACTGGGACAGAGGTTCACCTTCCAGCAGGACAATGACCCTAAGCATACTGCTACAGCAACACTTGAGTGGTTTAAGGGGAAACATTTAAATGTGTTGGAATGGCCTAGTCAAAGCCCAGACCTCGATCCAATTGAGAATATGTGGTATGACTTAAAGATTGCTGTACACCAGCGGAACCCATCCAACTTGAAGGAGCTGGAGCAGTTTTGCCTTGAAGAATGGGCAATAATCCCTGTGGCTAGATGTACCAAGCTTATAGAGACATACCCCAAGAGACTTGCAGCTGTAATTGCTGCAAAAGGTGGCTCTACAAAGTATTGACTTTGGGGGGGGTGAATAGTTATGCACGCTCAGGTTTTCTGTTTTTTTGTCTTATTTCTTGTTTGTTCCACAATAAAAAATATGTTGAATCTTCAAAGTGGTAGGCATATTGTGTAAATCAAATGATACAAACCCCCAAAAAATCAATTTTAATTCAAGGTTGTAAGGCAACAAAATAGGAACAATGCCAAGGGGGGTGAATACTTTCACAAGCCACTGTAGGGCCTATAACATATTAACAACAACCAGACCATACATTACTCACATAAGGCCTACAGTTGAAGTCGGATGTTTACATACACTTACGTTGGAGTCATTAAAACTTGTTTTTCAACCACTCCACAAATGTCTTGTTAATAAACAATAGTTTTGGGTCAGTTGGAGGTGTACCTGTGGATGTATTTCAAGGCCTACCTTCAAACTCAGTGCCTCTTTGCTTGACCATGGGAAATCAAAAGAAATCAGTCAAGACCTCAGAAAAAAATATTGTCTGGTTCATCCTTGGGAGCAATTTCCAAATGCCTGAAGGTACCTCGTTCATCTCTACAAACAATAGTATGCAAGTATAAACACCATGGGACCACGTAGCCATCATACCGCTCAGGAAGGAGACGCGTTCTGTATCCAAGAGATGAACATACTTTGGTGCGAAAAGTGCAAATCAATTACCAGAACAACAGCAAAGGACCTTGTGAAGATGCTGGAGGAAACAGGTACAAAGTATCTATATCCACAGTAAAATGAGTCCTATATCGACATAACCTGAAAGGCCGCTCAGCAAGGAAGAAGCCACTGCTCCAAAACCGCCATAAAAAAGCCAGACTACGGTTTGCAACTGCACATGGGGACAAAGATCATACTTTTTGGAGAAATGTCCTCTGGTCTGATGAAACAAAAATATAACTGTTTGGCCATAATGACTATCGTTATGTTTGGAGGAAAAGGGGGGAACTTGCAAGCCGAAGAACACCATCCCAACCGTGAAGCACGGGGGTGGCAGCATCATGCTGTGGGGGTGCTTTGCTGCAGGAGGGACTGGTGCACTTCACAAAATAGATGGCATCATGAGGAAGGAAAATTATGTGGATATATTGAAGCAACATCTCAAGACATCAGTCAGGAAGTTAAAGCTTGGTCGCAAATGTGTCTTCCAAATGGACAATGACCCCAAGAATACTTCCAAAGTTGTGGCAAAATGGCTTAAGGACAACAAAGTCAAGGTATTGGAGTGGCCATCACAAAGCCCTGATCTCAATCCTATAGAACATTTGTGGGCAGAACTGAAAAGGCGTGTGCGAGCAAGGAGGCCTACAATCCTGACTCAGTTACACCAGCTCTGTTAGGAGGAATGGGCCAAAATTCACCCAACTTATTGTGTGAAGCTTGTGGAAGGCTACCCGAAACATTTGACCCTAGTTAAACAATTTAAAGGCAATGCCACCAAATACTAATTGAGTGTATGCAAACTTCTGACCCACTGGGAATGTGATTAAAGAAATAAAAGCTGTAATAAATAATTATCTCTACTATTATTCTGACATTTCACATTCTAAAAATAAAGTGGTGATCCTAACTGACCTAAGACAGGGAATTGTTACTAGGATTAAATGTCAGGAATTGTGAAAAACTGAGTTTAAATGTATTTGGCTAAGGTGTATATAAACTTCCGTCTTCAACTGTATATCATATTAGCATCAACCAGACCACACATTACTCACATAGGGCCTATAACATATTAACAACAACCAGAACCCAATGAAATGTACACACAGGTGTTAGGGTTGGTGTGAGGTGTGACCCAGGTGCGGTGCAGGATAGACAATAGACAGTAGGCAGAGATGGTGAAACAAGGATCTTTACTGGTGGTCCCGAAGCCAGGATACAAAACAACGGACTTAACACGATAAAAGAAAGGCGGAGCAAATAAATCTCCAAAAACAGGCTGACAGCCAAAATATGAAATAGTAACTACGACTGAAATAATAAAGAAACAGGGAGAACACTTCTCGAGTACCTGTACATATTTCTCCGATCAGACACTGATTAGTATTGCTGAGCATAGAGAAACTAGCAGAGGAAACTGAGCAAGGGAACACAGGGAAGTGAGGGCATAAATACACAGGTGAACAGGTAGACACAGGTGACACCAATAGGATGATGATTAGTCCAGACTGTGAGTGAGGAGGTGCCTAAGGTTGTCGGAGGAGGACACCTAGTGGATCGCTCCGGAACTGCGACCCCCTTCTGTCACACACAGGCCAGTCTGACGTGAGCAGGAATATGATCAAACCAATGATTTTGTCCTTTTATAACCTACTAATTGAGAATAAGTGGCCATTGGGTCGGCAGTTGTTTAGTCAATTTCCAATAAGGATGCTCATACAGTCAGGCCAGGCTCCATTATGTTGCAGCACACCCCAGTCCAGAACCCTGCAGACACTTCAGCCCACCTCTCCTCTCCTCTCCTCTCCTCTCCTCTCCTCTCC
>NC_059197.1:26212693-26237693 GCF_020615455.1 Coregonus clupeaformis | reverse complement strand
CTAATTCCAAAATCAGTTGGTCCCCCCTTTGCTGCTATAACAGCCTCCACTCTTCTGGGAAGGCTTTCCACTAGATATTGGAACATTGCTGCGGGGACTTGCTTCCATTAGTGAGGTCGGGCACTGATGTTGGGCGATTAGGCCTGGCTCGCAGTCAGCGTTCCAATTCATACCAAAGGTGTTCAATAGGGTTGATGTCAGGGCTCTGTGCAGGCCAGTCAAGTTCTTCCACACCGATCTCGACAAACCATTTCTGTATTGACCTCGCTTTGTGCAAGGGGGCATTGTCATGCTGAAACAGGAAAGGGCCTTCCCCAAACTGTTGCCACAAAGTTGGAAGCAAAGAATTGTCTAGAATGTCATTGTATGCTGTAGCGTTAAGCTTTTCCTTCACTGGAACTAAGGGGCCCGAACCATGAAAAACAGTCCCAGACCATTATTCCTCCTCCACCAAACTTTAGAGTTGGCACTATGCATTGGGGCAGGTAGCATTCTCCTGGCATCCGCCAAACCCAGATTCATTCATCGGACAGTCAGATGGTGAAGTGTGATTAATCACTCCAGAGAGCGCGTTTCCACTGCTCCAGAATCCAATAGCGGTGAGCTTTACACCACTCCAGCCGACGCTTGGCATTGCACATGGTAATCTTAGGCTTGTGTGCGGCTGCTCGGCCATGGAAATCCATTTCATGAAGCTCCTGACGAACAGTTCTTGTGCTGACGTTGCTTCCAGAAGCAGTTTGGAACTCGGTAGTGAGTGTTGCAACCGAGGACAGATGATTTTTACGTTATTCAGCACTCAGCGGTCCCCTTCTGTGAGCTTGTGTGGCCTACCACTTCATGGCTGAGCCGTTGCTCCGAGACGTTTCCATTTCATAATAACAGCACTTACAGTTGACCGGAGCCGCTTTAGGAGGGCAGAAATTTGACAAAGTGACTTGTTGGAAAGGTGGCATCTTATGACGGTGCCACGTTGAAAGTCACTGAGCTCTTCAGTAAGCCCATTCTACTGCCAATGTTTGTCTATGGAGATTGCGTGGCTGTGTGCTCGATTTTATACACCTGTCAGCAACGGGTATGGCTGAAATAGCCTAATCCACTAATTTGAAGGGGTGTCCACATACCTTTTAATATATTGTGTATGTTTATTTAATCTGACTGTCCCTACAGAGCATACTGGTTGTCTGTAGTGAAGCCAAATGTAGTGTGCTTATATTTTACCACTTTTCCTCAGCATCACTGGATGACATAAACAGAGAGAGGAGAGGAGATGAGAGGAGAGGAGGGGAGAGGAGAGGAGAGGAAAGGAGAGGAGAGGAGAGGAGAGGAGAGGAGAGGAGAGGAGAGGGAGAGGAGAGGAGAGAGAGGAGAGGAGAGGAGAGGGAGAGGAGAGGGAGAGGAGAGGGAGAGGAGAGGAGGGGAGGGGAGGAGGGGAGGGGGGGGGAGGGGAGGGGAGAGGGAGAGGAGAGGAGAGGAGAGGAGAGGAGAGAGGAGAGGAGAGGAGAGGGAGAGGAGAGGAGAGGAGAGGAGAGGGAGGAGGGGAGGGAGGGAGGGGAGGGAGGGAGAGGGAGAGGGAGAGGAGGAGAGGAGAGGAGAGGAGAGGAGAGGGAGAGGAGGAGAGGAGAGGAGAGGAGAGGAGAGGAGAGGAGAGGAGAGGAGAGGAGAGGAGAGGAGAGGAGAGGAGAGGAGAGGAGGTCTGGAAAAAGGCTGTGATGGTCATCTCTTTTGGACAGGCTGACATCCTCTATCAGAGTAGAGTTGTGTACAGCTGTCAACATGCCTTCTCACTGCCAGGTCTTACAAGATAGCCTTTTATTCTGTCAGACCAGTGGGTAGTGTTTGTGTGCTTGCATTACATTTTTGTATGTATTTTGTGTGTGCGTCTGTGTGTGTTTGTGTGTGTGTGTGCGTACACCAATGTGTTGAACAAAGGGTTCAGCAGTACAGAAGCCTCCCCCAGAGAGACATCAGAGAGGGCCTGAAGTGAAGAAACATATGTGTGACTGTCTGTCTGATGTGGGTGTTGGGGTTAGGCTACTGCAATGGAACGCTTATTCTCAATGAGCTCCCCCAGTGTTTGTTTTTACCTGTGGTTAAGAAAGCTGCTACACACAGACATGTGGCGGCCTGGAAAACAAACAGAATGCTTTTACAGGAGCAACACAGCACATCATTCCTACACGCCACATCATTTCTACTGCAGAGCCCATATTGCCTTAGTGAAAGAAACAGATGTGAGAGAAAGTATATTTGACTCTTTTATGAGCTAAATGGTTTTGGACCTACAATAATTGAGTTATCGCAAAGCTATCTGAAGCGCAAACAATTTCTGCTAAAAAAAGAACCAATCAAATGACAGAGATTAAAATCGAAAGTATCTTCTTGCCTATATGGTCCTCCTAGCCAATCAGATGGCAGGTAGCTGATACAGCTGTCAGGTGCATTGAGGAAAGAGAAAGAAGTGGAAGGAGAGACTGGTCAGTACCATCCTCCTCCTGATACTTCTCCTCCTCTCCACTCTGCTCAGTGCCTGAAGACTAGTAATATGAGATGAAAGATAGAGCAGTTCTGCCACACACTCACCCTGCTGGTCATTTCCCCCAACCCATTTCAGACTTTACTAGTGGAATAAAATGATTTTGAAAATCCCCAGGCTGAAACATCACCTCAGATTCCTCCAGCGTTTGATTTCTAACCTGTCTCCAACACAGACGTGATGGAGAGAGAGAGGAGGAGAGTATCTGTGAAAGAGACATGTTGTTTATCTACCTCGTCTTACCAAAGGGAAACTATTCTGTGACCCTGTCGGGGCAAAGCAGAGGACTCTGGTGAAAAGATATCTAGGGATGACTACTGTGTCACTCTGAGGTAATATCCACAGCCTCTCTGGTGAAAGCCACAGGCTGAGTGGAGGCAAGCTACAACAGACAACACAGGCAGAGAAATTCCTCACATTGTTGCCTGTAAGCGGTAATTGTTTATTTCAATATTCCTGTACCTGACAGATTCACAAACAAACAGCGATGAACAAGCAGCTCTTGAGAGAGATTGAGTAATGAATGGAGGAGAAAATCCCCTAGTGCCATACTTGGCTGAGCTTCCGAGCTCTCTCTCTCGCTACACACACACACACAAACACGCATGTGTGCATGCACGCACGCACACATGCACACACGCACACATGCACACACGCACACCCACACACACACAGAGCTCCGGGTGCCCGCAGGGTAGAGGAGGATGCCACCCCCCTTACCTCGATATTCAACGCACTCCTCGCCTCCAGACTACACTGAGCCTCGCCATGTAGCTGCTGTTGGTGAACTCTGACCTCTGTGTGGGAGTAGCACTTTTCCCAGACGGTTTACACCGGTTGTAGCTTGGTGAAGATAAACATTTATGCTCCTGCAATTAATGGATCATTGTGGTAGTTAACAACTGCAGCCTTGCCAAAGTTCATTTCTATCTATTCCATGTCCTACTTAATGTCTGACTACTGGTAAATGACTATGTCCTGATAGTCATGTCCATGTGGACTGAGTCTCTCTGTTATTAAACACATCAAATACTATTTGCTCATCAAACAGGCAGTCTTTGTTCAGTGGGAGTTGTTTTGTCTGGCCCTCAGCTCTCAGATCTCACTTCACTTCCCTGTCTGCAGTTTGGGTGTGTTATTATTAAGCAATAAGGCACCTCGGGGGTTTGTGGTATATGGCCAATATACCACGGCTAAGGGCTGTTATTATGCACAAAACAACGCGGAGTGCCTGGATACAGCCCTTAGCCGTGGTATATTGGCCATATACCACAAACCCCCGTTGTGCCTTACTGCTATTATAAACGGGTTAAAAAACGTAAGTTGAACAGTAAAAAAAAAAAAGAGGGTCATACCCATGGTATACGGACTGATACACCACAGCTGTCAGCCAATCAACAGTCAGGGCTCAAACCATCCAGTTTATAATTGCTGTTATATTACTTTCCCCTCTTAACCAATGATCAGGCATCATCTCCCTAGCAGCGTTTTACACAGCGCAGGAGTAGTATTGTTCATTAGGTTATGGAGAGAATCTGCACGGCTAATGAGGAAGGAGCAGCCCAGAAGCCTCTTTGACCAACATTTAATTAGAACATATTGCCTGATAATGTCTTGAGGAATGAGGGTAATCATGACTTTTCTTTGTCATTCGCTGCCATTCTATGAACAGTGCAGTGAGCTGCTGCATGCTGGGATGTGTTTATTATTACAACCACTCTCAGAAAGAGTGGAGTTGGGCAGCACCCTGTTGACAGAGAGCTGTGTGTGTGTGTGTGTGTGTGTATGTGTGTGTGTGTGTGTGTGTGTGTGTGTGTGTGTGTGTGTGTGTGTGTGTGTGTGTGTGTGTGTGTGTGTGTGTGTGTGTGTGTGTGTGCGTGTTGGCAAATAGCGTAGGAGGACTGGGACTAGCAAAGGCCTGCATAGAGTGTGTTTAAGTACACACAACATTATTTTGTTACTGTAGCAGGGGCGGAAGGCTGGGACAGGCCTTGGTGCACAGAGGGGACAGCTGGGGGTCTGGTGCTGGGACTGGGGGGATGAGGGGAGTGTGTCGCGAAGTGGATGTGAATGGTCCCTCTCAGATCAGATGGGACCATGCTAGAGGCACAGATGACACCAGACAAGCTGTGTCAGCAGAGCCTTGAGTGGTAGGAAAACCCTTCTGTATACAGTGAGGGGAAAAAAAGTATTTGATCCCCTGCTGATTTTGTACGTCTGCCCACTGACAAAGAAATGTCAGTCTATAATTTTAGTGGTAGGTTTATTTGAACAGTGAGAGACAGAATAACAACAAAATAACAAAAAAAGCAAGTCAAAAATGTTATAAATTGATTTTTCATTTTAATGAGGGAAGTAAGTATTTGACCCCCTCTCAATCAGAAAGATTTCTGGCTCCCAGGTGTATTTTATACAGGTAACGAGCTGAGATTAGGAGCACACTCTTAAAGGGAGTACTCCTAATCTCAGTTTGTTACCTGTATAAAAGACACCTGTCCACAGAAGCAATCAATCAATCAGATTCCAAACTCTCCACCATGGCCAAGACCAAAGAGCTCTCCAAGGATGTCAGGGTCAAGATTGTAGACCTACACAAGGCTGGAATGGGCTACAAGACCATCGACAAGCAGCTTGGTGAGAAGGTGACAACAGTTGGTGCGATTATTCGCAAATGGAAGAAACACAAAATAACTGTCAATCTCCCTCGGCCTGGGGCTCCATGCAAGATCTCACATCGTGGAGGATCTTGTCAATGATCTCAAGGCAGCTGGGACCATAGTATCCAAGAAAACAATTGGTAACACACTACGCCGTGAAGGACTGAATTCCTGCAGCACCCCCAAGGTCCCCCTGCTCAAGAAAGCGCATATACAGGCCCGTCTGAAGTTTGCCAATGAACATCTGAATGATTCAGAGGAGAACTGGGTAAAAGTTTTGTGGTCAGATGAGACCAAAATCGAGCTCTTTGGCATCAACTCAACTTGCCGTGTTTGGAGGAGGAGGAATGCTGCCTATGACCCCAAGAACACCATCCCCACCGTCAAACATGGAGGTGGAAACATTATGCTTTGGGGGTATTTTTCTGCTAAGGGGACAGGACAACTTCACCGCATCAAAGGGACGATGGACGGGGCCATGTACCGTCAAATATTGGGTGAGAACCTCCTTCCCTCAGCCAGGGCATTGATAATGGGTCGTGGATGGGTATTCCAGCATGACAATGACCCAAAACACACTGCCAAGGCAACAAAGGAGTGGCTCAAGAAGAGGCACATTAAGGTCCTGGAGTGGCCTAGCCAGTCTCCAGACCTTAATCCCATAGAAAATATGTGGAGGGAGCTGAAGGTTCGAGTTGCCAAACGTCACGCTCGAAACCTTAATGACTTGGAGAAGATCAGCAAAGAGGAGTGGAACAAAATCCCTCCTGAGATGTGTGCAAACCTGGTGGTCAACTACAAGAAACGTCTGACATCTGTGATTGCCAACAAGGGTTTTGCCACCAAGTACTAAGTCATGTTTTGCAGAGGGGTCAAATACTTCCCTCATTAAAATGCAAATCAATTTATAACATTTTTGACATGTGTTTTTCTGTATTCTTTTGTTGTTATTCTGTCTCTCACTGTTCAAATAAACCTACCATTAAAATTATAGACTGATCATGTCTTTGTCAGTGGGCAAACGTACAAAATCAGCAGGGGATCAAATACTTTTTTCCCTCACTGTATATACTGTATATACATAATTGTATATATGGTCAAAGGACATCAATTGGTTAATCTTCACACCATCCTCTCTGGCAGTTTCAGTTTCAGCCTCTCTCCACATTGACTCCCTCTCCCAGAGCCCAGTTCTAGTCTACAGTCTGTGGCATAAACATGCTGCCTCTCCCTTAGGTGTGAGAAAAACTATAATAATCATAATCATCCCCAGTGTTCACTACTGCTTGTTATCAGGAGCTCTGCTCTCTCAGCACCAATTAGTGCAGCGCCACAGAACTCAACCATAGTAACTGTGCCCTGTGGGGATATTCAGGCCTCATCGGCGGAGCCAGTGTACACATTGGGCCTGCTCTGCTCCTTTTAAAAGAAATAAAAAATATTAATTAAATGGTTCTTCAGCTGTCCCCATAGGAGAACCCTTTGAATAACCCTTGTTGGTTCTAGGTAGAATCCTTTTGGGTTCTATGTGAAACCCTTTCCACAGAGGGTTCCACATGGAACCCAAAATAGTTATACCTGGAACCAAAAAGGGTTCTCCTAAGGGGACAGCCGAAAACCCCTTTTGGAATCATTTTTTCTAAGAGTGTTGCTGCTCCTACAGAGTGGCCACTGCAATCTTCTCTCCCTCCCTTATTTATTCACGTACTCATCCATTGAGTCATTCAGCCTGGTCCACTATCCTCTCTGACACTCAGCCTGGTCCACTATCCTCTCTGACACTCAGCCAGGTCCACTATCCTCTCTGACACTCAGCCTGGTCCAATATCCTTTCTGACACTCAGCCTGGTCCACTATCCTTTCTGACACTCAGCCTGGTCCACTATCCTCTCTGACACTCAGCCTGGTCCACTATCCTCTCTGACACCTAATCACAGTGTTGTTGGTAGTCTTTCAATTGATTTTCTCTCTCTGTTTTCAGTTGATTTTCTCTCTCTGTTTCAGTTTATTTTCTCTCTCTTTTTTCAGTTGCTGACTTTCTGTCTTATTCTTTCTTTCTGTCCCCACCCACTCTCTCCCTCTCCCTCTCCCTCTCCCTCTCCCTCTCCCTCTCCCTCTCCCTCTCCCTCTCCCTCTCCCTCTCCCTCTCCCTCTCCGTCTCCGTCTCCGTCTCTCTCTCTCTCTCTCTCTCTCTCTCTCTCTCTCTCTCTCTCTCTCTCTCTCTCTCTCTCTCTCTCTCTCTCTCTCTCTCTCTCTCTCTCTCTCTCTCTCTCTCTCTCTCTCTCTCTCTCTCTCTCTCTCTCTCTCTCTCTCTCTCTCTCTCTCTCTCTCTCTCTCTCTCTCTCTCTCTCTCTCTCTCTCTCTCTCTCTCTCTCTCTATCGTTCTCTTTCTCTATTTATCCCCCTTCGTCTCTATCTTGCCATTTCATTTCCTCTTCCTCTTTGAAGATTCAGTGGTAATCTATGGAGAGAGTCCAATACGGTTTGATCCATTAGAGGTGTGATGAATCTATCCCTAGCAGTCTGAGTAGTGGGGACTAACAGAGAGGTGATTCACTCAAACACAGTGCAGTGACCTGGAGGGGCCTGTCATACACATCCAGAAACCCTGATCCCAAGACACCCCCACCCAGACGCTCACAGTCACGCACACACACACACAAACATGCACCAATATGATGTCTATTCACTCACACATAGTCATACAGCCTCTACGCACGCACACACACACACACACACACACACACACACCTCCACCTTCACCACACTCCTCACACCCTGATTGAAAAAAAACAGGGGGAGGCGAGAGTCATTTCTGAAATAAATGGAGAGACTCTTCAGTCCCCTTGAGACAACAGTATTTAGCACTATCACCTGGGGCAGCCGGGGAAGACCAGGAGACTCAGGGGGAAAATGGACCCATCTAACCTCCATCATCACTCATCCTGATAACTGCTGAAAGGGGGAAAGAAAGAAAAAGAGAGCAAGAGGGAGGAGGGGAAGGGGAAACTGGGAAGCTCAGACCGGGTTTCCTGCTATGATGGATAGAACATGTTTAAAGAGAAAGACAGGACTGGCTACTGTGGAGGGGGAGCATGACTGAATGAAATGATCCATCACTAGTCTTATTGAGGGGGGCAGTAGAAAGAGAGAAGCTGAAGCAGGCATGGAGAGACAGACATAGAAAGAGAGAAGGTGAAGCAGGCATGGAGAGACGGACAGAGAAAGAGAGGAGGTGAAGCAGGCATGGAGAGACGGACAGAGAAAGAGAGAAGGTGAAGCAGGCATGGAGAGACGGACAGAGAAAGAGAGGAGGTGAAGCAGGCATGGAGAGACGGACAGAGAAAGAGAGGAGGTGAAGCAGGCATGGAGAGACGGACAGAGAAAGAGAGAAGATGAAGCAGGCATGGAGAGACGGACAGAGAAAGAGAGGAGGTGAAGCAGGCATGGAGAGACGGACAGAGAAAGAGAGAAGGTGAAGCAGGCATGGAGAGACAAACAGAGAAAAAGAGGAGGTGAAGCAGGCATGGAGAGACGGACAGAGAAAGAGAGGAGGTGAAGCAGGCATGGAGAGACGGACAGAGAAAGAGAGGAGGTGAAGCAGGCATGGAGAGACGGACATAGAAAGAGAGGAGGTGAAGCAGGCATGGAGAGACAGACATAGAAAGAGAGGAGGTGAAGCAGGCATGGAGAGACGGACATAGAAAGAGAGGAGGTGAAGCAGGCATGGAGAGACGGACAGAGAAAGAGAGGAGGTGAAGCAGGCATGGAGAGACAGACAGAGAAAGAGAGGAGGTGAAGCAGGCATGGAGAGACGGACAGAGAAAGAGAGGAGGTGAAGCAGGCATGGAGAGACGGACATAGAAAGAGAGGAGGTGAAGCAGGCATGGAGAGACGGACATAGAAAGAGAGGAGGTGAAGCAGGCATGGAGAGACGGACATAGAAAGAGAGGAGGTGAAGCAGGCATGGAGAGACGGACAGATAAAGAGAGGAGGTGAAGCAGGCATGGAGAGACGGACAGAGAAAGAGAGGAGGTGAAGCAGGCATGGAGAGACGGACAGAGAAAGAGAGGAGGTGAAGCAGGCATGGAGAGACGGACAGAGAAAGAGAGGAGGTGAAGCAGGCATGGAGAGACGGACAGAGAAAGAGAGGAGGTGAAGCAGGCATGGAGAGACGGACAGAGAAAGAGAGAAGGTGAAGCAGGCATGGAGAGACGGACAGAGAAAGAGAGCCATGAGCATGGAGGGGTAAAGGTGAGGATTTGGTAAAAATAGGAATTAAACCTGCTAGCAGATGTGGATGTTAATGACCCACCCAGCATTGGAGAAAGACGGGAGAAAGGAGCTTTGTCTTCAGCTAAATGTTGCCTTCAAAGTGCCCTGCTGTCTGTCTCCTCTGTGCTGGGTGGCAGGTGTTAGGGAGGATTATGAGTTTTGCCAGACAGGCTGGGGATAAGATGAATGGCTGATCTTTTTAGGATCCAAGATGGTCATTATCATTCCCACATTGGCCCGCTAGATAAAACCCCTAAAGCCTTTTTGATTCACACGGGTTTGTTGTCCGTCTCATTTCTCTCATGTTCCATTGTTTTGTCAGTAAACACAGAGCTACCTTATGTCCCCTCCAGGAGAGTGGTGGTGCTGAAGCCTATCCACAGGACCAGTGGGTCTCTCTTATGGATCACTGTACGTTAGCTCTGTCGGAGCCCAATCAATGGCAACAGTAGGAAACAACGAAGCAAAAAAGTACAGTGCAAATAAGAAAAACAGAAACATCCACATGTCCCTGACACATTATTCCACAGCAGGGATGGGCAGCGCCAGTCCTCAGGGGCTGGAGTGGTGTGTCACACTTTTCCCCACCCCTAGCAAACACAGCTGATGGAACTAATTGCATTCTAAACTGAAGATCATGATTAGTTGATCATTGGAGTCAGTTGTGTTAGCTGGGGCTGGGGCAAAAATGTGACACCAATCAGGCCCCCGAGGACTGGAGTTGCCCATCCTTGTTCCACAGGAAATGGTCAATCTAGTGTAAAGGGGATTTTGTATACTGTCCCATTATCTTTAAATGGGAAAATAATTCCTTAGTATTGCTTTCCTGTGACACGTTCCATGATTCGTCGTCAGTCACAGACAGGTCTCAACCAAGCACCAAGCCATTACTCCAGTCTACGGTGACATACAACACTAAATGGTCATCCATCTGTTGCCACGGGAACAAATAGTAGGGTCTTGAGCGAAACTTTAGATTGTTTCCTTAAATAGCTGTCTCTGTCCTGTTCTCCTCCAATCAGAGCTATTGTTACTAACTGTGCCAATCAGCTGTGAAATCCTACACAGAACAGCACTACAGTAGGTACCAACACAGACAGACAGACAGACAGACAGACAGACAGACAGACAGACAGACAGACAGACAGACAGACAGACAGACAGACAGACAGACAGACAGACAGACATGCTGGCAGACAGACAGAGGCATACATACAGACAGACACAGACAGACAGACATACAGACAGACATGCAGACAGACAGACTGGCAGACAGGCAGACATGCAGGCAGACAGACAGAGGCAGACATACAGACAGACAAACAGACAGACAGACAGACATACATGCAGACGGACAGACATGCAGACAGACAGACAGACGGACAGACAAACAGGCAGACAGACAGACATACATACATGCAGGCAGACAGACAGACAGACAGACAGACAGACAAACAGGCAGACAGACTGGCAGACAGACTGGCAGACATACATACAGACAGAGGCAGACAGACAGACATGCATGCAGGCAAGCAGACAGACATGCAGACAGACTGGCAGACAGGCAGACATGCAGGCAGACAGACAGACTGGCAGACATGCAGACAGACAGACAGACAGAGGCAGACATACAGACAGACAAACAGGCAGACAGACTGGCAGACATACATACAGACAGAGGCAGACAGACAGACATGCAGGCAGGCAGGCAGACAGACAGACAGACAGACATGCAGACAAACGGGCAGACAGACTGGCAGACAGACTGGCAGACATACAGACAGAGGCAGACATACAGACAGAGGCAGACAGACAGACATGCATGCAGGCAAGCAGACAGACATGCAGACAGACTGGCAGACAGGCAGACATGCAGGCAGACAGACAGACTGGCAGACATGCAGACAGACTGACAGACAGACAGACAGACAGACAGACAGGCAGAGGCAGACATACAGACAGACAGACAGACAGACTGGCAGACAGGCAGACAGACAGACAGACATACATGCAGACAGACAGACAGACAGACAGACAGACAGACAGACAGACAGACAGACAGACAGACAGACAGAGACATGCAGGCAGGCAGGCAGACAGACTGGCAGACATGCAGGCAGGCAGATACACAGACAGACAGACAGACAGCAGACAGGCAGACAGACAGACAGACAGACAGACAGACAGACAGACAGACATGCAGACATGCAGACATGCAGGCAGACACACAGACAGATGCAGGCAGACATGCAGGCAGACAGACAGACAGACAGTACTGTTGTTATACAGCAGGGTGAATGGATGTTTGGATAGAGGACTCCCAGGCAGCCATTCTTACCCCTCTCCTCTTTGTAGTGTCACTTCAATAATGTATTGTGGAGAAGCATGATGTTGACATTCCTCTCAGCAGGATGACTGTCACTCTTTGTGCTGTCCGTCTATTAACACCCAGGCTGCAAATTCTATCTTCACAGTAGCGGATAGCTTATACAGCAGAGTAGTGTGATTGGCTGGGATGGGATGGGCTTTGACTGACACGGCCGGCTGAAAGACACAGCTACTTCTGTCCACTTCAATCTAGCCCCCCTTCATTGTGTGTGCTTGCTTGTGTATCTGAGTTAGTGTGTGTGTGTGTGTGTGTGTGTGTGTGTGTGTGTGACTATAAAGAAACTGGCATATAGTCCACTTTGGAGTGTGCTTGGCCTCCACCCTTTCCTATTCCGTTACATTGTGCTGTCTGTGTTTGCTTAGCGGTGGACTGGGTCCTTGGTCGAGGTCGTCCAGGGCTGCCTGATTAAATATTAATAGGGAAACATTATCAATTTCCCTCCAGCTGCTACTGTAGAGGAGAGGAGAGGGGCCAACGCTCAGAACCTGCCTGGGGTTTCTGCTCAACAAGGGCTCTCTTTATTTTTCTGTCTCCTCTCTCTGTCTCCTCTCTCTGTCTCCTCTCTCTGACTCCTCTCTGTCTCCTCTCTCTGTCTCCACTCTCTGACTCCTCTCTCTGACTCCTCTCTCTGACTCCTCTCTCTGTCTCCTCTCTCACTCCTCTCTCTCACTCCTCTCTGTCTCCTCTCTCTGTCTCCTCTCTGTCTCCTCTCTCACTCCTCTCTCTCTGTCTCCTCTCTCTGTCTCTCCTCTCTATCTCCTCTCTCACTCCTCTCTCTCACTCCTCTCTGTCTCCTCTCTCACTCCTCTCTCTCTGTCTCCTCTCTCTGTCTCTCCTCTCTGTCTCCTCTCTCTGTCTCCTCTCTGTCTCCTCTCTCTGTCTCCTCTCTCACTCCTCTCTCTCACTCCTCTCTGTCTCCTCTCTCTGTCTCCTCTCTCTATGTCTCTTCTCTCTGTCTCCTCTCTGCCTCCTCTCTCTGTCTCCTCTCTCACTCCTCTCTCTCACTCCTCTCTCTCACTCCTCTCTGTCTCCTCTCTCTGTCTCCTCTCTCTATGTCTCTTCTCTCTGTCTCCTCTCTGCCTCCTCTCTCTGTCTCCTCTCTCACTCCTCTCTCTCTCTGTCTCCTCTCTTTCTCTTTCTGAGTGCTCACCATTATGCAGCGCTGTTTAAGCCAGGCAGAGGACAATGACAACAGAGTTCACTGCATCCTCACCGCTGAGCATCGCCTTTGTTTCAGTCATTCCCTCCACTTATAGTCAATTATAGGACTTAGCCATAGACCGCGCTTCACACATGTTCATTTTTACAGCTATGGCACTTGGCCAGCTATTGTACGTTGCATCGGTTGAACAAAGGCACTTAAGTGTTTTTTATTGATGGTGTGGTGGGACCATTAATGAAGGCATGTCTCTCTGCCGGACAGCCAGTCTAGATAAGTCTGATGTCAGAGAGATATCTCCCCTATCCCTGCAACTCTGGCCCTGCTGTTCACCTGACCCCTGACCTCTCTCGGGATGAATTGACACCCCTGTCACTCAGTCACCCAAACCCCTCCCTACCTCACCCCCCACGGGTCACCAATTAGGATAGCCCCCTGTTTGTCCCATAGACGATGCCTCACCCTGGACGTGGTAAAAGCATGGTGGAGCTATCCATTTGTCTTCGTCAGAGTCCGTCAGAGAGGGGGTATCCTCAACAGGCCGTAACCCCAGAGGGCTTGCCTTCCCTTGGCCACATCTCACTCTACTGGGACAACTCTATACATATTCACCCCAAACCCCCTTTCTCTTTACCGCTCCAATCACATTACCTCAGCAGCTGGTGGTAGGTAGAGGTAAGGTAATACGATTGGGCTCAAATTATCTTGTCTGCAGTGTGATGGTGATGGGGAATGGGGTGCAGGCAGGGGCCGGTGTGGTGTATTACTGCTGGGATGGAGGGAGCTGTCTGTGGTGTATTACTGCTGGGATGGAGGGAGCTGTCTGTGGTGCAGTGGACCGTACAGTCTCTCAGTTCCCAGGCCTGCTGGTATATTTCACTGGAACTGGAGGATGTGAAACAGAAGAGAGAAATGACAGACAGAGGTCAGTTAACACAGAACACAGCCAGCCTCAATGTTAGTTCACTGTTTCTGTGTGTCTGTGTCTGTGTCTGTGTCTGTGTGTGTGTGTGTGTGTGTGTGTGTGTGTGTGTGTGTGTGTGTGTGTGTGTGTGTGTGTGTGTGTGTGTGTGTGTGTGTGTGTGTGAGGGCCAACTCCCTCATCATTCAGGGTGAATGGATGTAAGCCAGCGGTGAAATTACACTGTTTCCCGCTTAGTGGCGGACTGTCACCACAGAGACGGAGGAAGGGAGAGAGGTTAGTCCATTCTCAAGTGTTTGAGGTTTGACACACACTCTCACACACACACACACACACACACACACACACACACACACACACACACACACACACAATGACCTACAAACAGCAACACTTTACACTCTCCATCAAAAGAAGGTAGCCGGACCAACCCACAGAATGGCAACTGGTATGGCGACCGCTCGGCATCTGACCGTAAGGCGCTACAGAGGGTAATGCGTACGGCCCAGTACATCACTGGGGCCAAGCTTCCTGCCATCCAGGACCTCTATATTAGATTATGTCAGAGGAAGGCCCAAAACATTGTCAAAGAATCCAGCCACCCAAGTCAATAGACTGTTCTCTCTGCTACCGCACGGCAAGCAGTACCGAAGCACCAAGTCTAGGTCCAGAAGGTTCCTTAACAGCTTCTACCCTCAAACCAAAAGATGGCTACCCAGACTATTTGCAATCCGGTTATTTGCTGCTACTCGCTGTTCATTATCTATGCATAGTCACTTTACCCCTACCTACAGTCGTGGTCAAAAGTTTTGAGAATGACACAAATACTAATTTTCACAAAGTCTGCTGCCTCAGTTTTGATGATGGCAATTTGCATATACTCCAGAATGTCATGAAGGGTGAGCAGATGAATTGCAATTAACTGCAAAGTCCCTCTTTGCCATGAAAATGAACTTAATCCCAAAAAAACATTTCCACTGCATTTCAGCCCTGCCACAAAAGGACCAGCTGCCATCATGTCAGTGATTCTCTCGTTAACACAGGTGAGAGTGTTGACGAGGTCAAGGCTGGAGGTCACGCTGATTGAGTTAGAATAACAGACTGGAAGCTTTAAAAAGTGGGTGGTGCTTGAAATCATTGTTCTTCCTCTGTTAACCATGGTTACCTGCAAGGAAACACGTGCCGTCATCATTGCTTTGCACAAAAAGGGCTTCACAGGCAAGGATATTGCTGCTAGTAAGATTGCACCTAAATCAACCATTTATCGGATCATCAAGAACTTCAAGGAGAGAGGTTCAATTGTTGTGAAGAAGGCTTCAGGGCGCCCAAGAAAGTCCAGCAAGCGCCAGGACCGTCTCCTAAAGTTGATTCAGCTGCGGGATCGGGGCACCACCAGTGCAGAGCTTGCTCAGGAATGGCAGCAGGCAGGTGTGAGTGCATCTGCACGCACAGTGAGGCGAAGAGTTTTGGAGGATGGCCTGGTGTCAAGAAGGGCAGCAAAGAAGCCACATTCTGCAAAAGGTACAGGGATTGGACTGCTGAGGACTGGGGTAAAGTCATTTTCTCTGATGAATCCCCTTTCCGATTGTTTGGGGCATCCGGAAAACACGTTGTCTGGAGAAGACAAGGTGAGTGCTACCATCAGTCCTGTGTCATGCCAACAGTAAAGCATCCTGAGACCATTCATGTGTGGGATTGCTTCTCAGCCAAGGGAGTGGGCTCACTCACAATTTTGCCTAAGAACACAGCCATGAATAAAGAATGGTACCAACAACTTCTCCCCACCATCCAATAACAGTTTGGTGATGACCAATGCCTTTTCCAGCATGATGGAGCACCTTGCCATGAGGCAAAAGTGATAACTAAGTGGCTTGGGGAACAAAACATCGACATTTTGGGTCCATGGCCAGGAAACTCCCCAGACCTTAATCCCATTTGAGAACTTGTGGTCGATCCTCAAGAGGCGGGTGGACAAACAAAAACCCACAAATTCTGACAAACTCCAAGCATTGATTATGCAAGAATGGGCTGCCATCAGTCAGGATGTGGCCCAGAAGTTAATTGACAGCATGCCAGGGCGGATTGCAGAGGTCTTGAAAAAGAAGGGTCAACACTGCAAATATTGACTCTTTGCATAAACTAAATGTAATTGTCAATAAAAGCCTTTGACACTTATGGATTGCTTGTAATTATACTTCAGTATACCATAACACTGAAGCAGCAAACTTTGTGAAGACCAAAACTTTTGACCACGACTGTACATGTACATATTACCTCAATTACCTTGACTAACCTGTACCTGCACATTGACTCTGTACCGGCACCTCCTTGATATAGATATATATTGTTATATAGTATATATATAGATATTGTTTTTATTGTGTTCCTTTTTTATTTAGTAAATATTTTCTTAACTCTTATTTTCATAAAACTTCATTGTTGGTTAAGGGCTTGTAAGTAAGCATTTCACGGTAAGGTCTACACCTGTTGTATTCGGCGCATCTGACAAATACAATTTGATTTGATTTCAACCACACACTGAAAGTCACACATTCAGGCTCAGAACAGAGCTGCCATGATTCCGGTAAACCAATCCATTTGATTGCCCTACACAGCCGGGACAATGCCTTTTGTAGCGTACTCCCAATGAGACTGTGATATTTTGGAGTGAAGTATAATCCTGTCCGTTTACTGGGGCCTACATCGTACTGCATCACTATACTCCAACATTTTGACCTTTTGTCTTTCTTACAGGACCTCCAGTTTGTTTCCATCTGAATGGTGGTCATATGGAGAGCTATTGTCTCATAGAGATAGGTTTGCCTCTGTTGTCCCTTGTTCTAAGTTGATTGGACCTCTCCACGTGTCTGTGGGAAAGGAGGGATCCTGGTCTATGGTGTTGTGAATGGCATGTACCTACTGGGATAGAGACATGATTAGAGGGATTAGTTCTGTGTGTGTGTGTGTGTGTGTGTGTGTGTGTGTGTGTGTGTGTGTTCTGTAGGACCCAGGCATACCTCCCTGTGCACACACACACATGATTAAGAGGGAAAGGGAAGGTAATTAGAGATAATCTCCATTTTTTTCCTCGCTTTCTCTCTCCACTGGCATACTGCCCAGTGCCCCCTCCCGTCTAGCCAACCCAACCAGTGGTGTAGTGGTCCCTGGAGAAGTGGGTATACTCTCAGTATTCACCTTTTTTTTTTTTAAGTAGTCCAGAAAAAAGCCCTGTTTTAGAAACAGTGACATGTAAGACTATGATTTAGTTTACCCAAAAATATGTAATTTCTACTTGCACACTATTATAAAATGATCATGACTTGATTAGGAGCAGTTTGTAGTTACTACTGGTCACAAGAGCAGCCTGGATGAATGTAAAATGTATTTATCATGAGGCAAACAGGAAATGGTGTTTCGATTATTTTTTGCACATTTATTTAAATAAAATACTTCAAATCTGAAGGTGACAATGCATCCTTGTTCATATTGCTATATGCTTTGTTTTGAACATGTTCATTTACCGGTAAATCATTCAACAAAATATGTTACAACAATATTTAGTTAACAATTAACAAAAATATATGCATTAACAACACATCAACAGTGATATACTCTCTCAACCCAGCACTGGGTTTCTGACCTTTGCTCATACTACAGTATATTCCAGACAAATTTGCTTTCTGCAGGAGCTTTCACACTGCACTGTCTAGAACGCACCGAAGAGGCAGCACGATGGCTCTTCAACCAGGTCCTTGTATATTTTCTAGGATCAAACTTGGAAGTTGGTGGGCCGTTGATATTAATCATCATCAAGTTTGATATGTTTGAGATCAGAAGGACAGCCCTCTTGTCTGAGCTTATATTGTTCATAAGGCTAAAATTCCTCTCACACTCTGCTGTACCGACAGGGAATGTTTTCATACAGTTCATAAGTGGTTTTAGGTCCTTGGGCTCACTACTGGGCTCTTCCAGTAGGTCCCGCATCCCATTCAGTGCTTGGTCTGTGCACAAGTTAAATCGCTTGCACAGTCGCTTAACTTGTTCTTCACCATGGCGGATGCTGGGCTTTGATGGCCACTTACTCTGATCAAGGATGCTGAGGTCCATGATGGTCTCATCTTCAAAAGACAAGCGTTTCTCCAGATTGTTCACAAGGCTTTGTAAGAACTGGCCTGGATTGATAGACTTCAGCTTTGCATTTGTTTTCAGGGCTATAGACCGATACTCCCCAGTCTGTTTTGCTTCTAAAGCCTCACTATATTTCTCACCTGGACTCTCTTTGAATGACTGGATCACTCTGATTGAGCGTTTCAGCAGATGCTCTGCTCTGAGGAGCGTTATAGAACGAGACTGAAGCTCCTGTGACAGGAGACTTAGTTCATGGAGAGTGTCGTACATGAGGCCAAGGTCACAAATGAATTCTGGACTTTGAACACGGTCTAACAAACCTCTGTACATCTGCCTCTCTTTGGTGGACCTCATCTCATCACTGCAAGCATTTTTAAAGTGCTGCACAAGAGCTCCCAGGGATGTCCAAACAGCACGAACAGTCCGAAAGCTACTGGCCACCCAGCGTACATCCAAGATTCTGCCAATGCGAAGAAGTTGTGAGCCTACTTCAGCTGCTGCATTAACAAGTTCACGTTCATTTTTGTTTGACACACTATACAGAGAGTATAGCTTCTGGATAAAAGTTTTAAAGTGATTGACAGAGTTTACCTCATCAACTGCATCTGACACAGCAAGTTCAAGTCTATGGTTCATGCAGTGCCATACAAAAAGCTTTGGGAATCTCAAAGTCAGTCTGGTTGCTACTCCTGACTTCTTTCCTAGCATGACACTGGCTCCATCAGATACAAATGTTACCCAGTTTTCATGAAGCCACTCTTCTGTAAAGCCAGCATTAGTTAAACAGGTGAGTAACGCCTGTAATATGCCATCTGCTCTCTGATTTTCCAGTTCAACAAGTTCCAGGAATATGAACTCAGGGCTTTCTTCTTGAATTGATGCTTTAATAGAAACTGTCATGACAGCTTTGTGACTTAAAGAAGATGCCTCGTCAATTAGGACAGCTAACTTACTGGATGATGCTATAATGCTACTGATGATTTTGCTCTGCATCTCACTAGCAACATGTTGTATTATTTGTGTTGCACTGTAACGTGAATGAAGTATTGAGCCCATTTTTACACCATTCAGTTCCTGCAGCTCAATGAGGCTCTCATGGTCAGAAAAGGGTCGGTTCTTTTTGGCCAGATGGTAGGCTGTTCGAAACACAGCTTCAGTTTCCTTCATGTAGGACTCAGTCATAGTCTCCACTGCATTCTCAATGGCAGCTTCTTTCTGTTGCTCTGCCACCTTCACAGCCTGAGTGTGGGCCTTGGACAACGCATGTTTCCTCACCTTATTTCTCAAGATTGACAAACTTGTTGTTCTACTTCCCTGGCCAGACACTTGAATTTCAAAGTTCATCCATTCTCTTGAGAGCGATACACCTTGTCCTTGCTCCTTGTCGATCCCAATGGAGTTCACACTGCTACAGACCAGACATCCTGCGAAGCATAAACAAACAATGTAACTACTCCTGTATCCACAGCTGTACGTGTGCATGGTCCTTTACACACACACACACACACACACACACACACACACACACAAAGTTATCTGTGCCCACTGTTTCAGAAGTTACCCAAACTAGCAATCTACCTAAACTTACCCAATTTTTTTGTTTTTGGATCCCAACCAGGGGTTCTTGGATTTGAAGTCTTCTGTTTGTTTAGCACTCCACAGGTCTGGCCAGTCATTATTGATGTCTACAGACAACAACAAAACTAATTATGCATCTCCCTGTCTCTCTCTCTCTCACACACTTACACACACACACACACACACACACACACACTACTGTGATCACAATAGTCATCAGCAAGACATGGGTCCCCCTCTTTACATTAACAATCTGCATAACCAAGTGGAAATATTTTCAGCAAGTGAAGCTGAAGCATACAGGAGATTAGTGAGTGAAATACTTGGGAGAGTTTATTTAACAAAAAAACAACAAATTTAACACAAAATGTTATATAACAGTAGCATTGTAAAAAACAAACATGGATACAGACAAAATAAATAGAAGGGCAATAAAATAAATAACATCACACAGAAATTCAAAATGAGGCTTAATCTGTCAAAATCACCTTTTGTTACAGTGTGAGGCTTCACTTTTCAATAAACTGGAGATGCAATTTACTGCCTGTGTGTTCTGACCTGGTGGTGGTAGACTGGATCCTTCTCTATGCTCACACTGACTTGCCTGGCTAGCTCCCGGTTGAGAGCTGCCAGGGCTGCTGGTTTTAGGGGTGGGGTCTGCCTGGGCCTGATCTGGGCCTGATTTGTGCCTCTTTACAAAAAAAGTCTGCAATATCTCCCTTCCTTTTCATGGTTACCTGTCCCTATACAAAATAAGACAGCCTGATTAGACCTCAATATTGTTTTAGGCTGAATCTTAAACTATTTGTCCCCATTCTTGTGTTTTAACTTACTTAAAAATCAACTACCAGCTTAGCTACTATGCAATTAAACTAGATCATATAGGTTAGTTAGGGCTAAGTAACTTGGCTAATGTTATAATTTAGGGCTTAGTAACTTGGCTAACGTTATAATTTAGACCTTTACAATAATAAACAAGCTTCATAAACATTGAGATAATCAGTTTCATCAGTCTGGTATGAAATTCTTATGAACTGGGTTGATTAAACACTTACTGAAAACCAACAATGCCCCGGTTTCCCCACATTATCCCAATCTACGTAGCTAGCTTCATAACGTTAGCCGACTCGCACTAACTATTGGCGGCAACATCTCTTCTCCTCTAAATGTGCAGTCACTGGCAATTTGCCAGTAGTTTAAAATAATGATTCATTTGGAAACCACCTTAAAACTTACCTCAGAATGATGTCTTCCATCAACTGGGGTGGCACACCGCCGCTTGTGTCCTTTCTTCATCCGTTGTTTGGTCTGCTGCCGTTATCGTAGTCAAGTGGCACCGGCACCTGAGTTTTTTTTTTTTTTTTCACTGGCACCTGAGGTATTAGCGATATTTTCCTCGGCATGACCCGCCCTACTCTGCCTCTGATTGGCTCATCAGTCCTCATGCCTAAAGTTAACCAATCTAATCAGTGAAAGCAGCGAGTACCAGCCAATTAGAGGCAGAGGAGGGTGGGTCATGGCTTCACTATCCCCGAGGAAGAAAATAGGCAATCTGACTCACAGATATTACTGAATGATGCGCATCAGGGGGGATTTAGAAGTGGGTATACGCAATGCTGACTGAAAAATAAGTAGGTATACGCCGTATACCAGCGTATACCCTGGACTACACCTCTGAACCCAACCCCCCTATCTGTCCCCTCTATAGGCCCATGCCACACGTCCCCTTTCACACACAGCATGCCCCCCTTCCAACTGGCTTCATGTCAGATCTGATAGGCTTTTCTTATCTGGTTATTCCATTTATTGTATTGTGTACCATTAAATATAAAGCATCTATTACTGTCTTGGATGTACCACTATGTTGTATACCGTACATGCCACGTCTGTATGCACGGGGAGAAAAAACGTAGACAGCCACCACAGACTCTGCTCTTCAGCTCCACAGTGTTATACAGTAATAACACCAGCAGACCACCAAGCAGCTCTTTGTCTCCCAGTTAAGTGGAGTTGAGGTTGTGCTATTTTATTTAATCAGGCTTTTACCAGCCCTCCGCATCCTCGTCTCCATTAGAGGTGGGACTACAGCTTTTCATGCTAGCACATTTTAAAAAGCTTTTTTCTCCCATTTGTACTATTTGTTTACCTATTTCTTATTTGACCAGGCCTTTGATTTATATTGCCTGCTTTAATCTCTATATCCCTCTATCTCTCTCTCTCTATACTCTATCTCCCTTCTCTGTTTTTACCTCTTTGTCAGTGTAATTGTCCAGGCGGTCGTGTGTCCTGGTATTTAAGACCGCATTAGACGAGAAAGTCCACCGTTGATCCCAAGCAGAGCAGACAGAATGTCTCCATGGAGAACAGGGGAACCAGTCTCCTCCCTATACCTTCCCCATGTCTTTGGGTTTATATATCTATCTACATTTTACATTTACATTTTAGTCATTTAGCAGACGCTCTTAACCAGAGCGACTTACAGGAGCAATTAGGGTCAAGTGCCTTGCTCAAGGGCACATTAACGTCATTTAGCAGACGCTCTTAGCCAGAGCGACTCACAAATTGGTACGTTCACCCTATAGCCAGTGGGATAACCACTTTACAATTTGGGGGGGTTAGAAGGATTACTTTATCCTATCCCAGGTATTCCTTAAAGAGGTGGGGTTTCAAATGTCTCCGGAAGGTGGTGAGTGACTCCGCTGTCCTGGCGTCGTGAGGGAGCTTGTTCCACCATTGGGGTGCCAGAGCAGCGAACAGTTTTGACTGGGCTGAGGGGGGAGCTATGCTTCCGCAGAGGAAGGGAGCCAGCAGGCCAGAGGTGGATGAACGCAATGCCCTCGTTTGGGTGTAGGGACTGATCAGAGCCTGAAGGTACAGAGGTGCCGTTCCCCTCACTGCTCCATAGGCAAGCACCATGGTCTTGTAGCGGATGCGAGCTTCAACTGGAAGCCAGTGGAGTGTGCGGAGGAGGGGGTGACGTGAGAGAACTTGGGAAGGTTGAACACCAGACGGGCTGCGGCATTCTGGATGAGTTGTAGGGGTTTAATGGCACAGGCAGGGAGGCCAGCCAACAGCGAGTTGCAGTAGTCCAGACGGGAGATGACAAGTGCCTGGATTAGGACCTGTGCCGCTTCTTGTGTAAGGCAGGGTCGTACTCTCCGAATGTTGTAGAGCATGAACCTGCAGGAGCGGGTCACCGCCTTGATGTTGGCGGAGAACGACAGGGTGTTGTCCAGGGTCACGCCTAGGCTCTTCGCACTCTGGGAGGAGGACACAGCGGAGTTGTCAACCGTGATGGCGAGATCATGGAACGGGCAGTCCTTCCCCGGGGAGGAAGAGCAGCTCCGTCTTGCCAGGGTTCAGCTTGAGGTGGTGATCCGTCATCCATACTGATATGTCTGCCAGACATGCAGAGATGCGATTCGCCACCTGGTTATCAGAAGGGGGAAAGGAGAAGATTAGTTGTGTATCGTCAGCGTAGCAATGATATGAAAGGCCATGTGAGGATATGACAGAGCCAAGTGACTTGGTGTATAGGGAGAAAAGGAGAGGGCCTAGAACTGAGCCCTGGGGGACACCAGTGGTGAGAGCGCGTGGTGCGGAGACAGCTTCTCGCCACGCCACTTGGTAGGAGCGACCGGTCAGGTAGGACGCAATCCAGGAGTGAGCCGCGCCGGAGATGCCCAGCTCGGAGAGGGTGGAGAGGAGGATCTGATGGTTCACAGTATCAAAGGCAGCAGACAGGTCTAGAAGGACAAGAGCAGAGGAGAGAGAGTTAGCTTTAGCAGTGCGGAGAGTCTCCGTGACACAGAGAAGAGCAGTCTCAGTTGAATGACCAGTCCTGAAACCTGATTGGTTTGGATCAAGAAGGTCATTCTGAGAGAGATAGCAAGAGAGTTGGCTAAAGACGGCACGCTCAATAGTTTTGGAAAGAAAAGAAAGAAGGGATACTGGTCTGTAGTTGTTGACATCAGTGGGGTCGAGTGTTGGTTTTTTGAGAAGGGGAGCAACTCTCGCTCTCTTGAAGACGGAAGGGACATGACCAGCGGTCAAGGATGAGTTGATCAGCGAGGTGAGGTAGGGGAGAAGGTCACCGGAGATGGTCTGGAGAAGAGAGGAGGGGATGGGGTCAAGCGGGCAGGTTGTTGGGCGGCCTGCAGTCACAAGTCGCAGGATTTTATCTGGAGAGAGAGGGGAGAAAGAAGTCAGAGCATAGGGTAGGGCAGTGTGAGCAGGACCAACAGTGTCAACGGACAGCATGTAGTTATTGGATTCCTCTGCTTCATATGATTCTCCTGTATTACACGAGGATGTGCTGTCCGTTTCATTGGCAGCATGCCTGTAAACACTGTGGTGATTCACAGCTACTTATTTTGCTGCAGATAGGCTGGTGGAGAAGGGACAGGAGAGGAGAGGAGATATGGGGAGAGGAGAGGAGAGGAGAGGAGAGGAGAGGAGAGGAGAGGAGAGGAGAGGAGAGGAGAGGAGAGGAGAGGAGAGGAGAGGAGAGGAGAGGGAGAGGAGAGGAGAGGAGAGGAGAGGAGAGGAGAGGGAGAGGAGAGGAGAGGAGAGGAGAGGAGAGGAGAGGAGAGGAGAGGAGAGGGGAGGGGAGGGGAGGGGAGGGGAGGGGAGGGGAGGGAGAATAGAGGCGAGGCGAGTGGATGGTCCCTGGTTCCTGGTCATTAATAATAGGGGCTGCCTGTGACAGAGTGAGAGCAGTCCTCCAGGCTACACACTGCATGGTGATACAGCCCCAGCCCCAGCCCCTGCTAATGCCCTGGCCAGAGAGACAGAGCATACTGCCTGTCAGAACAGGAGACAGAGGCAAAGAGAGAGGTGTGCGATAGCTGTGATGCTGGTGTTGCTGTTGTAACTCACAGACTGGCCAGGGCTCAGTAACACAGACTGGCCAGGGCTCAGTAACACAGACTGGCCAGGGCTCAGTAACACAGACTGGCCCGTGCTCAGTAACACAGACTGGCCCGTGCTCAGTAACACAGACTGGCCCGTGCTCAGTAACACAGACTGGCCCGTGCTCAGTAACACAGACTGGCCAGGGCTCAGTAACACAGACTGGCCAGGGCTCAGTAACACAGACTGGCCAGGGCTCAGTAACACAGACTGGCCAGGGCTCAGTAACACAGACTGGCCAGGGCTCAGTAACACAGACTGGCCAGTGCTCAGTAACACAGACTGGCCAGGGCTCAGTAACACAGACTGGCCAGTTCTCAGTAACACAGACTGGCCAGGGCTCAGTAACACAGACTGGCCAGGGCTCAGTAACACAGACTGGCCAGGGCTCAGTAACACAGACTGGCCAGGGCTCAGTAACACATGCTTTCTACTGATGGCTACA
>NC_059197.1:26185193-26207693 GCF_020615455.1 Coregonus clupeaformis | reverse complement strand
TCCACACCACACAATAGCAGTCCATTTGCATTTAGCCCCTGTAATTGGTGGCAATAATAGCAGACACATTTACAAAGTGTTGTCATCCATAAACTGATTATGCTAATCGCCACATGAATTCTAAAAGGCAGCTTTTAAGCTGGGGATATATTGTTTATACACCCTTTCCATGGACTTCTATTACACACACCACACCAGTACAGGGTGGTGTTGATGTAAAACACACAATAATTACCTGGGTGATGGGGGCTCTGATGGTGGTTCCTGGGGTGAATACTAACCATTTTTCTATCACTGAGGTAGTGTAGGTCAGGGGTCTCCACTCCCCAACAGAGAGCTACCATGTCACTGCTGCTCCTTCCCCCCCTAACCAGGGATGATCCCTCCTCTATCTCCCCCACTAACCAGGAATTATCCCTCCTCTATCTCCCCCCTAACCAGGGATGATCCCTCCTCTATCTCCCCCACTAACCAGGGATGATCCCTCCTCTATCTCCCCCCTAACCAGGGATGATCCCTCCTCTATCTCCCCCACTAACCAGGGATGATCCCTCCTCTATCTCCTCCCCCTAACCAGGGATGATCCCTCCTCTGTCTCCCCCACTAACCAGGGATGATCCCTCCTCTATCTCCCCCCTAACCAGGGATGATCCCTCCTCTATCTCCCCCACTAACCAGGGATGATCCCTCCTCTATCTCCCCCCTAACCAGGGATGATCCTCCTCTATCTCCCCCCCTAACCGGATGATCCCTCCTCTATCTCCCCCACCAGGGATGATCCCTCCTCTATCTCCCCCACTAACCAGGGATGATCCCTCCTCTATCTCCCCCTAACCAGGGATGATCCCTCCTCCTCCCCCACTAACCAGGGATGATCCCTCCTCTATCTCCCCCACTAACCAGGGATGATCCCTCCTCTATCTCCCCCCCTAACCAGGGATGATCCCTCCTCTATCTCCCCCCACTAACCAGGGATGATCCCTCCTCTATCTCCCCCTAACCAGGGATGATCCCTCCTCTATCTCCCCCACTAACCAGGGATGATCCCTCCTCTATCTCCCCCACTAACCAGGGATGATCCCTCCTCTATCTCCTACCAGCTCTCACAGTCTCACGTCAGAATTAGAAGTTAATCCATGTTTCTCAAATGTCAAATTTCGAAGTTGTTCCAAACATCAAATTGCAAAGTGTTTAAGGTTAATTTTAGGCATTAACTCTGATTGTTTAAGGTTAGGGTTAAGTTCAGGCATTAACTCCAAAATCTTAAGGTTAGGCATTAACTATGAAATGGTTAAGGTAAGGGTAAGGTTTGGGATAGGCTTAAAACAAAAATATCAAAATCAACGAACTTGCAACCATTGGAATCAGAGGCAGATGCTTACGTCCATCCGCCATCCACGTCAATAACACCCTAGAAAAACTACTTGAAGGAACAGCGCTCACAGTTGCCCGTAGTGGCTGGTTTCCACGTCATCTCCCAACGTCCTCAGACATGGATGGATGTCAAATACTGACTTGTATAACGGATAACCTGTCTGCTATCTCCCCCTCTAACCAGGGATGCTCCCACCTCCATCACCCTCTATCTCATTCTGCTAACCAGGGATGCTCCCACCTCCATCACCCTCTATCTCATTCTGCTAACCAGGGATGATCCCACCTCCATCGCCCTCTTCCTCTCTCTCCCCCCTCCTCCTCTTTCTCTCTCCTTCCATCTCTCCCCCTCCCCCTCTCCCCCTCCCTACCTCCCTCTCTCCCCCTCCCTCCCTCCCTCCCTCCCTCTCCTTCATGTATATTCAGCAGCGGTCTGGGGGGTCTGGCCAGCCCAGCTGTATGTGTCTGGGTCAGTACCTCCTAGAGGCTGAAGGCCCTGTTCTGACACTGTTTTCCCACAAGCCCCAATAATGAATACCCTGCTTTTAACATTGATTAGATGCGCTCCATAGCTTCATTCATGTAATGGAGGGCACATATCAGAGTAGTGGTGGATTTTATATTATTATTCTGAGGGTCATTATATTCTTTGTGTATACGTGGCAGAAGAAAGGCGGCCAGCCAGAGGACCCCATGCAGAGTGGGACGCAGGCCCTATGTAAAACAGACATGCATCGGTGGAGACAATCTCCACATTTAAAGATATATTCTGGAAGATGGGCTTCTGGTGGCTTGTAATGCCTGTTCTCTAGTCACAAATGGATGATGGAAAGCAGACCCTCATCTCTCTCTTTCATGGATTTAGTAATGTAAGGCTTCAGGCTGATTGATTGGTTAGTCAATACTGATCAAAGAATTGTCTAAATAAATGGCAGGCTCTCCCGCTCTCTCTCTCTCTCTCTCTCTCTCTCTCTCTCTCTCTCTCTCTCTCTCTCTCTCTCTCTCTCTCTCTCTCTCTCTCTCTCTCTCTCTCTCTCTCTCTCTCTCTCTCTCTCTCTCTCTCTCTCTCTCTCTCTCTCTCTCTCTCTCTCTCTCTCTCTCTGTCTCTCTCTCTGTCTCTCTCTCTGTCTCTCTCTCTGTCTCTCTCTCTGTCTCTCTCTCTCTCGCTCTCTCTCTCTCTCTCTCTCTCTCTCTCTCTCTCTCTCTCTCTCTCTCTCTCTCTCTCTCTCTCTCTCTCTCTCTCTCTCTCTCTCTCTCTCTCTCTCTCTCTCTCTCTCTCTCTCTCTATCTCTCTCTCTCTCTCCTTTTCCTTTCCATCTCTCTTTGTTTATTTTTGTTTATGGCACCATTCTATATGGTGGTATTTCCCTATTCTGGGTTTATGCAGTATAAAGCAGACAGCCTCAGAATGGTGACAGTGATGTGTGTCTTCAACCAGCCCAGACATCAAGCAAATCTTTTGAGGTCTGGTTGCTGTGGCGATGGAGCAGAGGCATGTGTCTGCACGGTGCGCTGCAGAAGGAACACAGGAGCGATTGCCACCACTCTGTTCCTGTCTTTGGTGTGGCTGGGAGAGATGGAGGTGTTTGAAGACAGGGATAAGGATGGTGTCACCATCGTCTTGACAACGGCAGTCTCTTCCTTCTCCAAGAGCATCTGTTTGATGAGGAGGGATACGGCAGAGACACACCTGGCTAATTATATATATTTTTTTTTTAAACAGCGATCATCTCAATTCAATGATGTGCTGTTTGTAGCAAGATGTTCTTATAGCATGGTGTGATTTATTTTAATGTTTTTTTTTTTTTTTTGCATGTCTACACATCCCAACATGCCACCATACATACTAAAACATACCAGCATATATATGATCTGGACGATATGGTAAATATAGGGATGTGCCTCTGTTTGCAGATGTGTTGTGATGGATTAAGCTTTGGTTGCCAAGTTATTTCACGCTCATCTGTTTGTGATTAGCCCCCTGTGGTGAATATGTTAACCCTGAGTGACTGGGGGACCAGGGCTGTTCAACTACCCTTCCCACGTGTCCCCCTGCACCTCCCTGTGCTCCCCAGCAGGGGGCAGGCTGACAGACAGATAGACAGTATCCAGGGCTGTGGCACTGAGGTAGTAGGGGTTATCTATCTATCTATCTATCTATCTCTATCTCTATCGCTATCTCTATCTCTATCTCTATCTCTATCTCTATGTCTATCTCTATCTCTATCTCTATCTATCTCTCTATCTATCTGTCCATCTCACTGAGCTAGTTAGTAAGCTGATAACACAGCCAAATCTAATTGGGTTTTACAGCATCCTCAGTCCCACCATACACATTCATTACCCATGGGATTCATGGTCTGGTTGAGTCTGTACCACTCACTCACACCAGTTTCACATCACAGTGTGTGTTGCCAACTCTCTACCATTCCCACTGATCTTTGTGAGACCCCAGTGTGGGCTCTGTGATTGTGGCTGGGGAAAAAGAGCAGTTCAGGGGTGTGTCTTTGAGGCTGTGGTGGTGCTAAATGTCTCTGTGTTACAGAGGTCCCCTCCATTTAATGTCTCCCCCCCCACCCCCTCTCTCTCTGGGGCTGGTACACAGGGTTTGAAATGTCATGACATCACTCTGACCCTCACCTGACCTGGAAGTAATCAGACTATGAGAATATGTTTCTGCCCTTTAGTTCCTTTGATTCTAGGGATTGTATTTTAGTGCAAGATGCTGGGATTCTACCAGATCCACACTCAAATGTATTGCATAGAAGCCTAGTATGAATATAAGTTAATTGCAAGCATTTTTGTTTCATTACAATAAGGTTCATATGACATGAATTAAACCTGGATGTTATCTGCAGGACCTCTGTCATCCGCTGTCATCAGCAGGACCTCTGTCATCCGCTGTCATCAGCAGGACCTCTGTCATCCGCTGTCATCAGCAGGACCTCTCTCATCCGCTGATGATTGCACCATCTCTAGCCTTTGGCATTATAGACTTGCATGCTTGATGCTTCAACACACAGACATACATGGCTATAAACCCCAGCCATCTACACTAGCTAATGAATAGAGGAGGGAATGGAGGAAAAGTCCAGCCTAACAGTCTAGAGTACTAAAGGATTCCCATTATAGATCAGTGTGTGATTACAGGACAGAGACTGGCTTTAATGTGCTCTATAGATGAGATAGCTGAGATAGCCTGCAGTGGTGGAACATTTAAATCTCTCTCTCCCTCTCTTTCTCTCTATTCAATTTAAGGGCTTTATTGGCATGGGAAACATATCTTTACATTGCCAAAGCATGTGAAATAGATAATAAACAAAAGTGAAATAAACATTAAAAAATCAAATCTCTTTCTCTCTCTCTCTCTCTCTCTGCTCATCAGATACTGAGCTCTCATGAACATCATTTAGAGACCACAGGAACTAGAGACCTCATCCCTCTCTTCCTCTATCTGTGTCTAAATCTCTCTCTCTCTCTCTCTCTCTCTCTCTCTCTCTCTCTCTCTCTCTCTCTCTCTCTCTCTCTCTCTCTCTCTCTCTCTCTCTCTCTCTCTCCACTGTGGGTGGATGTCTAGCCAGAGCTCATTGAATGATCTGTTCATTGACAATCCATATTGATTGTGTTCCTCAGTGTCTTGTGGTCATTGTTCTGTACAGATGCTGGCTTAGCAGATCATTATGGTTGACGATACGGAATCTGAAAATAGAACTGAACAGAAAACACAGATCACACATTGGGAGTAGAAGCGTCATGCAGAGAGTTGTGTCTTAAAGCCTGCTGTATCTGTGCCCTAGAGAGCTGTGGGATTCTGGGAGCTCTGTGTTGTGTCTCACATCCTGCTGTATCTGTGCCCTAGAGAGCTGTGGGATTCTGGGAGCTCTGTGTTGTGTGTTCAGCCCCAGCTTCAGCCTGTTATTTACATTTACATTTACGTCATTTAGCAGACGCTCTTATCCAGAGCGACTTACAAATAGGTGCATTCACCTTATAGCCAGTGGGATAACCACTCTACAATGAATTATTATTATTTATTTTTTTGGGGGTGGAGTAAAGGGGGGTGGGAGTAGAAGGATTACTTTATCCTATCCCAGGTATTCCTTAAAGAGGTGGGGTTTCAAATGTCTCCGGAAGGTGGTGAGTGACTTCGCTGTCCTGGCGTCGTGAGGGAGCTTGTTCCACCATTGGGGTACCAGAGCAGCGAACAGTTTTGAATGGGTTATCATGTCCTTGCTATGTAGGTCATCTATGCCCTGGAACCATGTCTCATCCTTTCCTCTCCACTCCACTCGTCTCCTCTCCTCTCCTCTCATCTCCGCAGTGGAGTCAATAATGTTGACAGAACTCCAAATAGCATGGATTAGAACTCGCCTCATAAACGTTGTTCCTCTCTCCCTAAATGATTAACCTGACAGAGAAAGACTGGTCCAACACATAGAAAATATAAATATAATAATAATATAATATGCCATTTAGCAGACACTTTTATCCAAAGTGACTTACAGTCATGCGTGCATACGTTTTTGTGTATGGGTGGTCCCGGGGATCGAACCCACTACCTTGGCGTTACAAGCGCCATGCTCTACCAGCTGAGGTACAGAGGACCACATAGAGGCAGAGACTATAGGAAGAAGAGCCTCAGCATCAATACAGTCAACACACTACCAGCACTGTTTAATCTCATTTTATGATGTTACTGCCAGAGAAAATCACGGAGAGAGAGGGAACAAGAGAGAGGGAGAGAGAGAGAGGGAGAGAGAGAGAGAGAGAGAGAGAGAGAGACAGGGAGAGAGGGAGAGAGAGGGAGAGAGAGAGGGAGAGAAAGAGAAAGAGAAAGAGAAAGAGAGGGAGGGAGGGAGGGAGAGGGAGAGAGAGGGGAGGGAGGGAGGGAGGGAGGGAGGGAGGAGAGAGAGAGAGAGAGAGAGAGAGAGAGAGAGAGAGAGAGAGAGAGAGGTGGTTTAGACACAGCGTTCTGTTCTGATCCTGAGAACGGCAGTCAGTGGTGTGTTTCAGATTGTTTGCCATTTGCATGATAATATGAGCAGGTAGCTACGTGATACTCAACACACACCTTGACATACACACACAGGGAACACCAGGGTTATATAGAGTCAGATCTCCGGGGGGCCAGATTAGCTGGTTGGATGTCCCAGGGTTTACAGCGTGTCTTGGAATGGGATTCGGACTGGTTAAATATTCCCGCTCCACAGACAGACAGGTTTTATCAACCTGGCCAACCATCATGCTGTGTCTGAACAGGTACCTACAGTACATCTCCTACAGTACATCTCCAGCTGATTATGGCTGGGACAAACACAATTACCCAGGCCTCCCTGTAATGCCATTAACAGGAAATGGTGACGTGGATTGTGAAATGGAAGTGAGCGCTGGAAATGGTGACGTGGAACCTGTCTGGTTTAGTTGAAGGGTCTATGATTCATCCAAGACTAAAGAGGGAAAAAGGTTTTATAAACCGTTCACATGCTCCGCTAGGAAATATAATGACAAACAGGCCTTTGTGTGAAAACCTGAGCAGGTATTAAAAGTCATTATGATTGTATGCAATTCTGTGTACATGCATATCAAATGGGCTGCACATAGAGAGCTTGCGTGTGTGTGTGAGTGATTAGGTGTGTGAGTGATTAGGTGTGTGAGTGATTAGGTGTGCCTTATGTAGAAGTGATTTGCTGAACAGGGCTGCTACATATTTATCCTTAGTATTTAGATGCTGTGTGTAGCATCCACACACACACTTGGATACACACACACCACACACAGTACATACATTCTCTAGTTTTGCAATAAACATAGATGCATACAGAGACAGGCAACGCTACAGAATTACACTCTCTTTCTCTCTCTCTCTCTCTCTCTCTCTCTCTCTCTCTCTCTCTCTCTCTCTCTCTTCTCTCTCTCTCTCTCTCTCTCTCTCTCTCTCTCTCTCTCTTTCTCTCTCTCTCTCTCTCTCTCTCTCTCTCTCTCTCTCTCTCTCTCTCTCTCTCTCTCTCTCTCTCTCTCTCTCTCTCTCTCTCTCTTTCTCTCTCTCTCTCTCTCTCACACACACAGACACTGAGCCATGATGTAAGAGAAACAAATGATTATTTCCGTGGGCGAGGCTGCTGTAAAGGTCATCTCCGTATTCAGTTTAATTTTCGCTCTTCCTCAACAGTTAATATCTATAAAACGCTCAATAAATCTATTTTAATGTCTCTGCATCTGGGCTCTGTGATTTAACACCCTGCATGCTCTGCTATCCTCTGCCCTGCTCTGATCACTGACGGACTGAGCCCTCACAGAATTTTGCTCAGCCCTCCTCCCAAGGCACTGAAAGCAGGCTACTCCAGACCCTCAACCACTGACTTCAGGTCAGAATCTAATAGTGGACCTGGTTTGGGACCTGTAAAGACCACACTGACTCCAGGTCAGAATCTAATAGTGGACCTGTAAGGACCGCACTGACTTCAGGTCAGAATCTAACAGTGGACCTGGACTGGGACCTGTAAAGAACCTATTAAGGTTCTGATCTGGAGTCATTGTTAGGGAATGTGTCACCTGTGATGTGAAATGTGTTATAAAAGGTCTGTGGTAGTGTGGCTGGTGCTTCCTTCCACTAGGCTGTATGTGGGTATTGATTGAAGGGAAGATGATCTGAGGGGGCAACAATTAGTAGGATGGAGGAGAGATGAAGGAGAGATGGAGGAGAGATGGAGGAGAGATGAAGGAGAGATGGAGGAGAGATGAAGGAGAGATGGAGGAGTGATGGAGGAGAGATGAAGGAGTGATGGAGGAGTGATGGAGGAGAGATGAAGGAGAGATGGAGGAGAGATGGAGGAGAGATGAAGGAGAGATGGAGGAGAGATGGAGGAGAGATGAAGGAGTGATGGAGGAGTAATGGAGGAGAGATGGTAGAGCACGGCGCTTGTAACGCCAAGGTAGTGGGTTCGATCCCCGGGACCACCCATACACAAAAAATTATGCACGCATGACTGTAAGTCGCTTTGGATAAAAGTGTCTGCTAAATGGCATATTAAGATGAAGGAGAGATGGAGGAGAGATGGAGGAGTGTTGAAAAGGAGCAGGAACAGGGAGGGAAGGACTGTAATGAACACCTCTCTAATCATCATGCCTCATACACACATACAGCCCCTGGCTGCCATGCAGCATAGTTTACACACAAAACCCATCAAAAACACAACACACAAGGAAACCAAGGCAGAAATGACTGTAAGCATGTCTACAACAACAGAATGTAATATTCAACATTACAAGACCTGGGTGTTGTTTGTCTGTGTGTGTGTCCACATGCAGTAGCCATGTTGTAGGGCTGGGTCTACATCTGAACCAGTGCACACATGACTGCACAGTGCTGATGGGTGGGGCTCACAGCACGATGGGTGGGGCTCACAGCACGGTGGGTGGGGCTCACAGCACGGTGGGTGGGGCTCCCAGCACGGTGGGTGGGGCTCACAGCACGGTGGGTGGGGCTCACAGCACGGTGGGTGGGGCTCACAGCACAGAGGTTGGGGCTCACAGCAGGGTGGGAGGGGCTCACAGCACGGTGGGTGGGGCTCACAGCACTCTACAGAGAAAAACATCCTCTAACACAGACACACAAACACAGTGGCTGTGGTAAATATACAGTCAGTTTATTAGGTACACCCATCTAGTACCGGGTCGGACCCCCCTTTGCCTCCAGAACAGCCTGAATTATTCGGGGCATGGAGATAGTGGGCAGGGATAGTGATAGACGCAGAGATAGTGGGCAGGGATAGTGATAGATAGACACAGAGATAGTGGGCAGGGATAGTGATAGATAGACACAGAGATAGTGGGCAGGGATAGTGATAGATAGACACAGAGATAGTGGGCAGGGATAGTGATAGATAGACACAGAGATAGTGGGCAGGGATAGTGATAGATAGATACAGAGATAGTGGGCAGGGATAGTGATAGATAGACACAGAGATAGTGGCAGGGATAGTGATAGATAGACACATATATAGTGGGCAGGGATAGTGATAGATAGACACAGAGATAGTGGGCAGGGATAGTGATAGATAGACACAGAGATAGTGGGCAGGGATAGTGATAGATAGACACAGAGATAGTGGGCAGGGATAGTGATAGATATACACAGAGATAGTGGGCAGGGATAGTGATATACACAGAGATAGTGGGCAGGGATAGTGATAGACACAGTGATAGTGGGCAGGGATAGTGATAGACACAGAGATAGTGGGCAGGGATAGTGATAGACACAGAGAGAGTGGGCAGGGATAGTGATAGACATAGAGATAGTGGACAGGGATAGTGATAGACACAGAGATAGTGGGCAGGGATAGTTATAGATAGACACAGAGATAGTGGGCAGGGATAGTGATAGATTGACACAGAGATAGTGGGCAGGGATAGTGATAGATATACACAGAGATAGTGGGCAGGGATAGTGATAGACACAGAGATAGTGGGCAGGGATAGTGATAGACATAGAGATAGTGGGCAGGAATAGTGATAGACATAGAGATAGTGGGCAGGGATAGTGATAGACACAGAGATAGTGGGCAGAGATAGGGATAGACACAGTGATAGTGGGCAGGGCTAGTGATAGACACAGAGATAGTGGGCAGGGCTAGTGATAGACACAGAGATAGTGGGCAGGGATAGTGATAGATAGACACAGAGATAGTGGGCAGGGATAGTGATAGATAGACACAGAGATAGTGGGCAGGGATATTGATAGATAGACACAGAGATAGTGGGCAGGGATAGTGATAGACACAGAGATAGTGGGCCGGGATAGTGATAGACACAGAGATAGTGGGCAAGGATAGTGATAGATAAACACAGAGATAGTGGGCAAGGATAGTGATAGATAAACACAGAGATAGTAGGCAGGGATAGTGATACATAGACACAGTGATAGTGGGCAGGGATAGTGATAGACACAGTGATAGTGGGCAGGGATAGTGATAGACACAGAGATAGTGGGCAGGGATAGTGATAGACACAGAGATAGTGGGCCGGGATAGTGATAGACACAGAGATAGTGGGCAGGGATAGTGATAGACACAGAGATAGTGGCAGGGATAGTGATAGTTGGCAGGGATAGTGTAGACACAGAGATAGTGGGCAGGGATAGTGATAGATAGACACAGAGATAGTGGGCAGGGATAGTGATAGATAGACACCGAGATAGTGGGCAGGGATAGTGATAGATAGACACAGAGATAGTGGGCAGGGATAGTGATATATAGACACAGAGATGAGGGAGGGAAGCAGGTGGACATCTCCCTCCCTCCCTCCCTCCCTCCCCCATTCCTCCCTTCTCCCCCATTCCCTCCCTCCCCCATTCCTCCCCCATACCCCCCCCATCCCTCCTTCCCTCCCCTCCCTCCCTCCCTCCCTCTGTATTCTGCAGTGCAGTGTGTTGTGTAGCTCAGTGTACAGGGCTCATAGATAAAAGCGCTCATCTTCAGCAGAGTGATTAGTGAAAAGGGGGCTGCCGCCGAGGTGTGACACCTATTAAAAGCTCCCAACGCCTCTCAGCCTGCCGTTACTGCCAATGCTATTACTGAAATACAGGCCCGGCCCATAAAACAGACAGGGAAGGAACTGACGCAAATAGGAAGGCGCTAAGGAAAATAGAAGGACGCTATTAAAGACTATATAAAGATTCACATTGAGTCGATTCTGCAGAACCGCTCTGCGAGAGGGGATGGGGGTTGTTTTCACAGGAGATGAGTGTAAGAGTGACACGCTAGGAGCGAGAGCTATTTAACAGTCGAAAAGTGTCTGTGTGTGTGCATGTGCAGGTATACAGTATGTGTGTGGGGCTCTCAGGGAATCCATCCCTGCTCTGTGAATCTGGACACACTGCAGCAGTCAGTCAGCCAGGCAGTCAGGCAGTCAGTCAGCCACAGCATCCTGGGGATTATTTTTCCCTTTTAAGGTCACCTCCTCAATGTCATTTGCCCAGAGCACAGCACAAATAGATTGGGTCTAGGAAACTGACACGATGGAAAACCTCCAACACACACACAACACATACACACACACACACAACACACACCTGCCCTGAATGACGGGTCGCCACTGCACACAACACACACAACACACACACATTCAGTCTAAGACTGCATAACTTTCTCCAGACTGTCCCTGCATTACTGAGATTCTAGGGCTACTAGTCTAGCAGAGTAAGGTACCTGTGTGTTGTTTCTAACAGTAGCAGGTCATTCTCAAACCCAGCTGGAGCTGTGTCACCTGGCATCACTTCTACCTGAGGGGCTACAGGAGAACACTGTGGGGGCAGTTAACTATAGCAGGATGTGTGAGAGTGATAGTGTGATGAGGTGGTGTTGAAGGAGTCAGGCGCAGGAGGGTAAATCACAGAATAACAGGCTTTAATCCGCAAAATACAGGTTTACGCAGAACTGCGTCAAACACACTCCAGGGCACAAAACAGGTGCACTGGAAAATACAAGGCACACAGGAAAAATACTCCCGTCGAACAAACTACACGAGCTCCACCGAGCTTCACTAACCTTCACAATAAATAATCACCCACAAGGACAAGGGGGCAGAGGGAACACTTATACACAGACTAATTAGGGGATTAGAACCAGGTGTGTGTGATAACGAGACAAGACAATTGTGATGATGATTGGGGCGGCAGTGGTTAGTACTCCGGTGACGACGAACGCCGAAGCCTGCCCGAACAAGGAGGGGAGGCAGCCTCGGCCGAAGTCGTGACAGATAGAGGGATGGAGAGTGATGAGATGTGCGCTGCACGACAGAGGTGTAAAAACAGAATGGGGTGAGGAGAGGTGACATGAGGAGAGTCAAAAAATTGTGGGTATATTTGAATGCTTCCCCTGAAAAAGAAATAGAACTCCAGCAGTAAATATATCTGAAATCGCTCTCTTCCTTCCCAGTACTTGGCCTCCTGGCTGTTTGGATGGCAGCATTAGAGCACAGTCTAGTAGGTTGGTAAGGGTAACCCATACCAGAGTTAATGAGAGGCCTATGTGTCAGGCAGCACTGATCCAAAGTGACATGGCTGCCTATATCCCCTTAACCATGACCAGGAGGATCCAGACCTACATTTACATCCTGTCTGAAAAACACAGAGCAGTAATGCAGTAATGCTGCCCGTGGCCAACGGGTTTCCAAGACTGTCCCAGGGGTGTGTCTAGATGTGGTCTCTGCTCTGAGACAGACTGATCTGAGTGCTGTGTGGTAGTATTCTGATGGAAGGAAGGAAGGAATGAGTCTCCTGAGGAATGGAAAGCAGGGGAGAAAACGTTTTCCCATATTACTTGCTATCTCTTAGGGTGAGGAGATTACCCATGAGGCAATGCACCTCCCGATATGCCCAGACTATATGCTGTTGTGATGTTTAAATAACAACTGAACCCTTGCAAAAAAGAACCATATAATATGTGTGGGTTTGAAAAATTATATATATATATATATATATATATATATAGTGTATAATTATACACAGTACTGTATGAGTCATTATGCCCAACAGACATCACAGCTTCCTCCAATGCACATTCTCAGAACTCCTTTATGTGGCATTTCTAGGAAATATGTTATTTTCCATCGACTGCTCAGGTTGAGCCACTCCAACAACCCGTTGCAAAAAATAAAAACGCATTCTGAGTCAGACAGTGATTTTAATGGTCCTGAGCAGCTCAAATGATGAGCTGTTTTATCTGGATGGGAATCAATGTTGCCACTGTGTCTGGTGGACTCAATAAAGCAGGCTTTTCCAGATGCTCATGGAGTAGTATTTCCAGTTTACCAAGAGTTTTTACTCAAGGCATAATGTTTACCTCTCAACATGTCTTAATATCAACCAACAGCTGGCCCTGTCATGTCACGTCCTTCCTCCTCAGACAGCATACCCCCAAATCCTCTCTTCTCCTTTCCTCTCCTCTCCTCTCCTCTCCCCCTCCCTCTCCCTCTCCCAGTCCTACCAGGCAAATTCACCTACTCAGTCAGTCAGTCAGTCAGTCAGTCAGTCAGTCAGTCAGTATACTTGGATGTGTCTCGGTCTGTCTGTGTGTTGGAATTGGCAGGAAATCAATCCGGACCATGTCTCCTCTGCATCTTTCCCCCTCCTTCCTTCCGGCTCTAAAGTGTCCATTCAGTGCTGAGCTGAAGGTGAGCAACAGCACAACCCCATCCCTTATCAAGCCAGGCAGAAAGGGCCATGGGCACATTGTTCCTCTGTCTCAGCCAGCTCCAGTTACAGCACGCTCTGCACATCTGGCAGCCGCCACACAAACACTACAAACAGCCAGGCAGAAGAGGCAGATGCAACAACACAGTGAAAACTGGAGTGGCCACCAAAAAGATACATTTTGGGGGAAATAAATGCATCTTTAATTGTAGCGCTTGTTAATTACAGAGCGCTGTGAAGAGAGAAAAATTGTAGCGGCGCATCGCTATTTATTATGCAAATGTATTCCGTTTTAGTCACAATTAAGTGATTAGAAAGCTGACGTTCTCTTTCTCTCTCTCTTTCTCTCTTTCTCTTTTCTTTTCAGCATATTACTGTAATGAAGCCATTACTTCTCCAAGTGAATTTTAATGAGTTTTTAACTAAGGTTTTAATGAGCTACACATTACCATAAAGCATGGATTAGCCTAAATTGAATTTGGGGAGTGTGTGTTGGGAGGTGGAGGGGATACGAGGGGAGCGGTTCATTAAATAGTTAATTATATTGTTTCTCCATCACACTGTATTCCATGGTATAGGCGTCCAGTAGAATCCCGTGGCCGGTGCTTTCTGTCTTCTGCCATTACGGTGCTGGCCAGGGGGGGCCTCGTTAGGCCAAATGACGACTGCTGGGTGAAAAACGGGCTTTGAAGGAGGGCTGTGTGTTAATGAGTGTTTGTTTAGGCCCTGTGTACAGAGGCAGGGACACCCTCACAGCGCGGGGCAGAGTGTGATGGAATAGGCCCTGTGTACAGAGGCAGGGACACCCTCACAGCGCGGGGCAGAGTGTGATGGAATAGGCCCTGTGTACAGAGGCAGGGACACCCTCACAGCGCGGGGCAGAGTGTGATGGAATAGGCCCTGTGTACAGAGGCAGGGACACCCTCACAGCGCGGGGCAGAGTGTGATGGAATAGGCCCTGTGTACAGAGGCAGGGACACCCTCACAGCGCGTGGCAGATGGAATGTGCTGTCTCTCCCTCCTCCACTAGTTAATTGACACTCTCTGTCTCCTCTCTCTCTGATGTTTGACCTTCCACAATGTTCCTCCTCTCCTCATCTCCTGTTGCGTCTTCCTCCTCCACCTCTACCCACCTCCTCCTCCTGTACCCTTCTCCTCCTGTATCCTCCTCCTCCATCTCCTCCTCCTCCTCCTCCTGTACCCTCCTCCATCTCCTCCTCCTCCTGTACCTCCTCCTCCTCTACCCTCCTCCATCTCCTCCTCCTCCTGTACCTCCTCCTCCTCTACCCTCCTCCATCTCCTCCTCCTCCTCCTGTACCCTCCTCCATGTCCTCCTCCTCCTCCTGTACCCTCCTCCTCCTCCTCCTCTACCCTCCTACTCCTCTACCCTCCTCCTCCTCCTCCTCTACCCTCCTACTCCTCTACCCTCCTCCTCCTCCTGTACCCTCCTTCATCTCCTCCTCCTCCTCTACCCTCCTCCTCCTCCTCCTCTACCCTCCTACTCCTCTACCCTCCTCCTCCTCTACCCTCCCTCTCGTTACTCCACCTTTCACCACACTTGCTTTTCTCTCTCTGTGCATCCCTGTCTAAAACCCCATTAAAAGATGTACAGATCATTGTCATATCACAACCTGTTTTCCCACAGCGCCATATCACACCACTCCATATGATTATGACTCCATATCTCCATATTTCCTGGGTCTTATCTGGTGGGCTGACACCCTGGCTGGTAAACTGGAGATAGGAGGAGTGGTGGAGGACATGGTGTGATGAGCAGCATAATGACTCCATCTGTAGGGGTAGACCGTAGAGACAGGTAGAGGGGGAATGGAGAGAGAGAGGAAGAGAGAAAAGGAAAGGGAGGAGAGGGAGAGAGAAGAGGAAAGAGGGGGAAGGATAGATGGAGAGAGAGGAAAGAGGGGGGAAGATAGATGGAGAGAGAGAAAAGAGATGGTAGAGAGATGTTGAGCTCTCTGAGCTGATGAAGTGAGGCCTTCCCTCACTCAGTCCTCCAAGGAGACACAGCCTCGGGCAGACAGCCAGCCAGCCAACCAGACAGGCAGAGAGACAACCGGACAGACAGGCAGCCAGACAGACAGGCAGCCAGCCAGATAGACAGACAGGCGGCCGGCCATATTTATGCAGCTGTTTATCTGTGCTGACCTCTGACCCCATAAAGGGATATGCGGGGGGGTAAGTGTAAACCTGCCCCCTCCCTCCCTGCTGAGGTGGTCATTTCTGCATCTGGATGGGGGGCCGAGGTTACCACTTGCCAGTGGGGGGCCCAATGAGTTGTCTGGGGTTACACAGAGATCTGCCACTGAGACAAATGGAGGCCCTTGCTCTACACCATGCACCCAGCACTACATTATACTGCAGGCCTTCAGCGTCTACAGCCAGAAATACAAAAACACCAATTGACTCCACAGATAGCTCTTGTCTAAAGACATATAGTGGCATTGTAATAGCACTCTGATTGGATAGAACATAAAAAAAGCACTTCTTCCCAAGCACTGAATGAAATGCTGCTGTCATAGCTCGGAGCTAGCTGCTAAAATACACTCCTGGAACAGTATGTGTGGTTTTTTTCCGACCAGTGTGTGAATAGGAGGCGTTAGTGATAGTGGTGGGGCTGGATGGTGGTGGTGTAGAGTGGAGTGGCTCCAGGCCTGAACAGCAGTGCTGTATTCCCTGTGTGTTTTCTCAGCCCTGACCTATCCGGAAATGTGTGCAGGGAGCGGGAGCCCTTCTGCTGCGTTTGATGGGAAATGTAATAACAAATAAATAAATTGATCGATTCACATGAGTTATTCAGATGGAGGCCCTGCGGCTTTAAGAGAGGCTGCGTACAGTTCAGTGTGTGTGTTTATGTTTGTGTGAGTGTTTGTGCGTTTTTGTGTGTGTCCGTTTGTCTGTGCGTGTGTATCTGTATGTGTGCATTGTGTTCATATGCCTCTATGTACAATAATGTCTTCACTATTATTCTACAATGTAGAGAACAGTCAAAATAAAGAAAAACCCTGGAATGAGTAGGTGTGTCCAAACCTTTGACTTGTACTGTATGTGTGTTTGTGTATGCCTGTATGTGCATGCCAGTGGAGGCTGCTGAGGGGAGGATGGCTCATAATAATGGCTGGAACGGAGCAAATGGAATGGCATCAAACACATGGTAACCATTACCACGAGCCCATCCTCCCCAATTAAGTAGCCACCAGCCTCCTGTGGTGCATGCCAGTCACATGGTTGTGTAGTCATATAAAACAGAAGGTAGGAAAACAAGGGTTTAGACACCAACCCATAGCCTTTTGACAGGCAGCGGGAGTGCACAGCCTTTGTGAAACAGCGTCGGACACAGTATGCTGGTTGGACGGCCCAGTCAAGAGACAAGAGACACACACACACACACACACACATACACACACACAGGTACAGACACACCCATACGCACACACACCCTAGCACTAGCACTCTACACACACGTACATTGTAATATTGTTGTATGGTGGTATTATACATTTTGTATTGTAGATATGTAGTGGTCTAATAATGATGTACTGTTTTATCTTTTATTTTGTATGTAATGTAAGTGCCTTAATGTGTTTGGACCCCTGGAAGAGTAGCTGCTGCCTTGGCAACAACTAATGGGGATCCTACCAAAATACAAAAGGCTCCCCACTCATCCTCCAGTGACTAATGTTCTGGCTCATAGGAGAGGGGGCACAGAATCTGCCTCTACACCCGTCTCTGTCTAGCTCTACTCAGCACTCTGTAGTGATGCTACAGTAGGTTGTAGTGTTGTTGAATGTTTGAGTCTTCTGTATGGGTGAGAGTGAGAACACAGAGGTACTAAAGCATTGGGCCAATAACTTAAATGTTGCTGGTTCGAATCCTTCAGCCGACTAGGTGAAAAATATGTTGTTGTGCCCTTGAGCATGGCACTTAACCCTAATTGCTCCTGCTTAAAATGTAGATGTATCTAATGTCTTCTGGCACAGGCCTCTAGTGTAAGACTCTGGCTGTTACAAAGTAGTGTGTGTCCTCTGTGTGTTTCTTTTGGCAAGGCCTCCCTCTTCCCCACTCCGCCGCTGTTCCACAGTCCAAAGCCTCTCTCTTCCCCACTCCGCCGCTGTTCCACAGTCCAAAGCCTCCCTCTTCCCCACTCCGCCGCTGTTCCACAGTCCAAAGCCTCTCTCTTCCCCACTCCGCCGCTGTTCCACAGTCCAAGGCCTCTCTCTTCCCCACTCCGCCGCTGTTCCACAGTCCAAAGCCTCCCTCTTCCCCACTCCGCCGCTGTTCCACAGTGCAAGGCCTCCCTCTTCCCCACTCCGCCGCTGTTCCACAGTCCAAAGCCTCCCTCTTCCCCACTCCACCGCTGTTCCACAGTCCAAAGCCTCCCTCTTCCCCACTCCGCCACTGTTCCACAGTCCAAGGCCTCTCTCTTCCCCGCTCCGCCGCTGTTCCACCGTGCAAGTTGCAACTTGACTCTTTCCCCTTTAAGTTTGAAAGTTGACGCAGTGCCAGGTGCAGAGCTGCCATTTTACTGTGCTTTACCCCCATCTGCTGCTACCCTCCACCCCAACCCTCTCCTGGGGTAGTTGGAGAAATAAATAAATATGTCTGCCGGATTCATATTGTTCTGATATGGGTTTGTATAGCCTGCAGCCTGACTGACAGATGTAGCCTTTGCAGACAGAAGGGTATGCATTTATAAATATGCTATATTAATCCCCAGTAAACACACTGGCAGGAATGTGGGCCTGCTACCTCCATGGGAGGTGAGGTGATTTTGGAGGGGGAAGAGCTGGGGTTTTCAGGGGGATAGAAATGCAATTACGTCTGACGTCTGCCCGGCAATATGGGCCTCAGTGCCTGCAAGCCCCGGAGTTAGAGCAGGAGTTCAGATCCTGTACATACACAGATCCTATCACCCTCTCAATTATACATACCACACACACACACAGCAAACACACACAAAAACCACACACTTTCACAAACTGCACATACATACAAGAAATGGACTGCTAAACAGTAGGCTAGTGAAGGCAGATAATCATCATGTAAGCGGAAATCATAGAAAGATGCTCTAGACGTTCTTATTATTTGGTACAGATTGTATCCAATCAGGATTGAAGATCAGGATTTGAAATGTGTAAGTTATGTTTGATTGTGGGTGTGTTTTCCCCTGCCCGTCTCTTGTACATGCATCTGTTCAAAGCAGTGTGTTGGTATTACAGAACCCAGAACCAACACACTGACCATAATCCTCTCACCCGAATACACTTTATCGGTGTGTTGGCTTGTAGCTGTTGGGAGCTGCCACAACAAGTGTGTCTGTTTGCAGGGGTGTGTTTGTTTGTTTGTATATGGGGAGGGGCTTGGTAGCTTCTGCAATACTGTAGAAAATGTGTACAAGCACACACATAATATAACATATACGTTGTCCAGTGGATATTTTTTCAATTTCTTTAAATGTAACTGATCTGGACAGAAAACCCATGGCCGCCACCTTCAATAAAAGGAACACAAACACAAATACCAGAACAACAGGCATTAGCCACAGTGGCCAGTCTATCCCGGTGGTATGATTTCAGACAGCAGGTCTCTGTTTGTGATGGAAACAGAGGAACCAGGCAGGCTGAGGCTCCAGTCGCCACCCTGTCTGTCTGTCTGTCTGTCTGTCCAGGGGGTCCATCTCTCTGGGGCTAGCTAATTACTGCAGCTCTTCAGTGCAGAGTGCTGCATCCTAGCTGGACCAACAATGGGAGGGACCCTCACCCTAGCCACTGCTCTGTATCTCTCTGCCAATCCCTCTCTCTCTCGCTCACTCCATCGAGAGAGAAGCAGCTCTCTTTGTGTACTCTCTCCTCCCAGTTTGAGAGGGTTTCATTTGAATTCGTGTCACACAAAAGTTCCCCTATGTACCCCCTTTCCATCCCCTGGAAAATGGAGTTGAAAGCTTTTTCTCTTCCTCCCTCCATCCCACCATCCCTTCCTAAATAAATAAATAAACACACAATGGTGTAGTGGGCCGAGGAGAGGAGAGGAGAGGAGAGGAGAGGAGAGGAGAGGAGAGGAGAGGAGAGGAGAGGAGAGGAGAGGAGAGGAGAGGAGAGGAGAGGAGAGGAGAGGAGAGGAGAGGAGAGGAGAGAGCAGTGCAGTGCAGTGCACCGGGACCTATTATAATCCAACCCCTTCTCCCTGTGTGTGTGTACAGGCGTGCGCCATGGGGGATTTGCACAATAGCCTGTGTTGCTGCCCTTAATTTAATTTAATTTAATTTAATTTAATTTAATTTAATTTAATTTAATTTAGTTTAATTTACTTTAATTTAATTTAATTTAATTTAGTTTAATTTAGTTATTCTTTCAGCCATCACACGTGTCCCCAGATACACGGCTGGAGTCACAGCCCGCCATGACGCAATTCCTCATTTGGAATTCAGTGGATTTGGTTTGGGTTAAGCGGGAAAATGTCCGCTTGAGCGCACCCAGCATGTTCTAGAATGATCCCCAATTTGTGATTTAAACAACGAGCCTGAGCTTTTAAGGTAATCTACTCTCTGTGAAGCAGCTCTTTATGTCTGTTCAGCGGTTTCTATAAGGCAATTTGTTAACATATAAGACATTGATACAGGTATAGTCTCTAGTAACTGATGGCGGTTAAGGTGTATTGTAAAGTGTTAACATATGCAGCCATTGCCTGGTTGTTGATAATGAGCAGACCTGTTCTGTGTGTATGACAGAACACTAGACAGGCTAAGATGGGATCTGTATGATGAAATGTCTACCTGAGGGGGATTAGATAGCGGGGAACATTGTTTGCCAGACCACCCACAGACAGTGTGTGTGTGTGTGTGTGTGTGTGTGTGTGTGGTCTGTACTATACCCACAGTACTGAGCAGTGCTGCACTCCTGTGAACTCTGTGATGTGAGTGACACCATGCTTCAGGGCATTCTGTGTGTGCTTGTACTGCTGCCTCCGCTGGGACATCCATTAACTCCAATTAGCTGCTACATGTGCTATACCAGTCAAATCTCACATCTCACTCTAACACACAGCAGCATCATCTCACCATGCACACACCACACACACTCACACACAGACATTGCAATTCATTGTGCAAAGTGTTCACAGAGACACCTAGCTAAGTATTTGTTCAGATAGTGTTTCGTCATTGCAGAGCCTTCCCCCCAGGCTCACCCTCCCTCTCTCTCTCGTCTCTCTCTTTGTCCTCAGTGCTGCGTGATGACTTCCGACAGAACCCTACAGACGTGGTGGTGGCAGCGGGGGAGCCGGCCATCCTGGAGTGTATCCCCCCTAGAGGTCACCCTGAACCCACCATCTACTGGAAGAAGGACAAAGTACGCATCGAAGACAAGGAGGACAGGATCACCGTAAGTACTACTACTAACTAACCACATGCTACTAACTAACCACATGCTACTAACTAACCACATGCTACTATCTAACCACATGCTACTAACTAACCACATGCTACTAACTAACCACATGCTACTATCTAACCACATGCTACTAACTAACCACATGCTACTATCTAACCACATGCTACTAACTAACCACTTAATACTAATTAACCACATGCTACTATCTAACCACATGCTACTATCTAACCACATGCTACTAACTAACCACATAATTTTAACGAACCACATGCTACTATCTAACCGAATGCTACTAACTAACCACATAATACTAACTAACCACATAATACTAACTAACCACATGCTACTAACTAACCACATACAGTGGGGAAAAAATGTATTTAGTCAGCCACCAATTGTGCAAGCTCTCCCACTTAAAAAGATGAGAGAGGCCTGTAATTTTCATCATAGGTACACGTCAACTATGACAGACAAAATGAGAAAAAAAAATCCAGAAAATCACATTGTAGGATTTTTAATGAATTTATTTGCAAATTATGGTGGAAAATAAGTATTTGGTCAATAACAAAAGTTTCTCAATACTTTGTTATATACCCTTTGTTGGCAATGACACAGGTCAAACGTTTTCTGTAAGTCTTCACAAGGTTTTCACACACTGTTGCTGGTATTCTGGCCCATTCCTCCATGCAGATCTCCTCTAGAGCAGTGATGTTTTGGGGCTGTCGCTGGGCAACACGGACTTTCAACTCCCTCCAAAGATTTTCTATGGGGTTGAAATCTGGAGACTGGCTACCCACTCCAGGACCTTGAAATGCTTCTTACGAAGCCACTCCTTCGTTGCCCAGGCGGTGTGTTTGGGATCATTGTCATGCTGAAAGACCCAGCCACGTTTCGTCTTCAATGCCCTTGCTGATGGAAGGAGGTTTTCACTCAAAATCTCACGATACATGGCCCCATTCATTCTTTCCTTTACACGGATCAGTCGTCCTGGTCCCTTTGCAGAAAAACAGCCCCAAAGCATGATGTTTCCACCCCCATGCTTCACAGTAGGTATGGTGTTCTTTGGATGCAACTCAGCATTCTTTGTCCTCCAAACACGACGAGTTGAGTTTTTACTAAAAAGTTATATTTTGGTTTCATCTGACCATATGACATTCTCCCAATCCTCTTCTGGATCATCCAAATGCACTCTAGCAAAATTCAGACGGGCCTGGACATGTACTGGCTTAAGCAGGGGGACACGTCTGGCAGGGCAGGATTTGGGTCCCTGGCGGCGTAGTGTGTTACTGATGGTAGGCTTTGTTACTTTGGTCCCAGCTCTCTGCAGGTCATTCACTAGGTCCCCCCGTGTGGTTCTGGGATTTTTGCTCACCGTTCTTGTGATCATTTTGACCCCACGGAGTGAGATCTTGCGTGGAGCCCCAGATCGAGGGAGATTATCAGTGGTCTTGTATGTCTTCCATTTCCTAATAATTGCTCCCACAGTTGATTTCTTCAAACCAAGCTGTTTACCTATTGCAGATTCAGTCTTCC